>NW_025937453.1:0-1148 GCF_000764305.2 Hyalella azteca | reverse complement strand
CCACGCTGGTCAACAATTTATTAAATAATTCAACTTGCAAGGAAGTTGAGGCGGAAGGCAGCGCCGGTGGTAGGACCGTAATCGAGGCAGGTTCTCAAGGCCGCCACTCGGTTGACGCATCCGGCCATGTTCGACGAGCAAGGCACTAAATCAGTCCATGATCTTGGCAAATAAATAAGTGGCGGACTGCAGCGCCAGTGGTGAATCTAGGGGCTTGTCTCGCCGCTATACCACGCGGTAGCGGCGTCCAGCCACGCGTGCTACCTTTCCAGAGTGAGTATTATCTAAATAATTCATTTAGAATGTTCATTTATCAATGAACAAAAAAAATTATTCCGTCCGTTTATTCATGATACACAACTCAGCCGAAGGATTTTTGACGGTGCTCGAGGAAAAATTAGTATAATCTGGGATACGACTGCATAATTCTTGATTTGAATAACTCGAACGCGCTACTATCAAGATTATTTAGGATAATCTCACTTATTACGCCAGTGTTTCTAACATATGCATAACCACTGAACATTTTATTGATGTCGTTACCATCCCAGAAATTTCATGACAAACTAAATTATTCTATCTAATTTTATATACGGCACAAATTGTATATGAATGCTTCGCCGACAGCGAGTTTATGGGCAGAATTAGCAAACAACTTTGCTGAGAATGTAATAAAAACATGATCGAATTTTGGGCAATTGGCAACTGTCTACTTGAGAGGTCTTTAATTCCCCATGACGCAGTAAATACGATCATAAAATATACGTTTAAAAAATACTATTTAAAGACAACACTTCTAAAGAATCCAGTGTCTCCAATGTTAAAGATGTACGTACAATGAATTTCTCATTTTATTTTTGAAAAAAAATTATTTTTCCAATTTTTTCTTATATATAAAATTTGTTTAAAAATTTTTATTCTGTCAATCGATTCATGCATAGCCTCCGACTTCACACAAGTGTACAAAATTTCAGATCAATTGGACAGGTAAAAGTGTGTCAAATATCTGTTATAAGATTTGTAGCTGACAAAATTATTTTTTCAATTTTTTTAATATTAAAAAAAATTCTAATTTATAAAATCATTTATTTTATTAATTGATTCATGCATTGCCTCTGACTTCAAACAAGTGTGCAAAATTTCAGATC
>NW_025937452.1:0-320 GCF_000764305.2 Hyalella azteca | reverse complement strand
GGTATTTTTAGGACTGTATGTTGCAGAATCTTGTCAATGTTATACGCTATGGCTGTTTGTTCCAGTTAGATTTCAAAAGCTTCATGTTCTGGTATGGTTAGAGAAACAACAACATCAACACTCCATTATTGATAAAATAATCAAAAATAATATATAAAGATAGGTCAGGAATTTAAAAGTAAAGAAAATAGCCAAAAATTTCACCATTTCTTATAAAAGAAAACATTTCGGAGTCCAGCTCCATCGTCAGTTCAAAACCTAGAACACAGGTACAAACAATTAGTAACCTAAAATTCACATTCAAACAATTCACCTAAACT
>NW_025937451.1:0-9040 GCF_000764305.2 Hyalella azteca | reverse complement strand
TTATTGAAATTGATGGATCGACAATGGAATTTAGGCTTAATAAAAAAGTAGGCATATCATATTAATTGATTCTGAGGGCACATAACATGAATAATTCATTGCATGCCAGGCACTGGTTACAGATACGACTAATCATTAGTATTGGTCAGCAGTGATCGAAGCCCATAACTCAAGCGTATCACAAGTCCTTGAAACGTGGAAAATAAATTTGAACTCGTTTTGGGCGCTATCAATCACTACGATCCTTCACTTGCAGCTCCGCCTTGCTTACAAATGTTAATAAATAAATACAATGTTGGCAATTTTTATAGTAAATTCACCTCCTTATGCATTGAAACTAGATTTTTTTATATTAATCTGTTGTTCCAAATAATTTATGCTCAAAAACTTATGAAATTTCTAGTAGAAAAATTTATGTTATATTAGTTACAAGCTTCAGGAAATCCAGAATTCTTCAGTTAAACGTAGAAATTCTACTTTCCAGACACGAATACTGAACAGTTTTGCGAGTTTAAATCAAATCATTAGAATTACATTTCATTAACAAAATGACATATTTTTTAGGTATCACATTTTATAATTTATGTCAAATATTGATTTTTTTCTATATTTATTAATAGATTCAGAAATGATAAAGTAAATTTTATACCGCTAACGCCGGCATCTATTTGTAACGCATGAAATTTACGAAATTATTTCCCGTTTCCGACTATCCCAAATAAAACTAAATTAATCTTCGGAATAAATTTAGTCGAAAAATTTAATAAACAACAGGAGTTCCTCACACGAGGACACGCGGCAGGAACAAAAATATTTGGGCGCTATCAACCACTAGGATCCTTCACTTGCAGCTCCGTCTTGTTCAGAAATTTTAATAAATAAATAAAATGTTGGCACTGTTTATAGTAAATTCTCCTATAGCATATTAATTAGGATATTTACTGTTTCCCCAAATGACTAACCTCAAAATATTCCAATATATACTACTGTTTCCCCAAATATACTACCTCAAAACATTCATTTGGGGAAACAGTAAATTCACCTCAGTTTCCCCAAATGAAACACAAGGAATTAATGTTGCTAACTATTTAAATGATTTTCTAGCTAAACTCTGTATTTTAAAAGGCATAAATCCGACGAATTTTTTGAAACTCTTGTTGAAACTTTGGCTAACTTTTTCTATAGAATATATAGATCGTAAAAAACGTTTGTTATAACATAAATTAAAATTTCACTTTTTTCCGTATGGCGATATTACTGCACAATTGACTCGTCAAAATCACGTAACAAATCCTTTCTTCATTGTATCAGTTGCCTTTTAGATAAATAAGCTGTTATAGTCCCAATTGCCATTATTTAATTTATTTGCAATTCGTACTTCCAGTATTTGCAATCATTTCTCCATTTTCCGTGTTTAATTAACCAAATATTTATATTTAAATTTGAAACAAGTACTCGCAATTCCATTTCGTTCCACATTCTAAATTACATTTGGTTCATACAGCTATCTGCGACGCTGCTGGAGATCATTGCGAGAGCCTAAAATATATCGGACACTTATCTTATCGAGTAGCGTGTGTAATGTGTAATCTTATTTACTTTTTTTCCGTCAAAATATCTGTCATCACGGCCGCACTTCGGAAGGAATCTAGATATCGATTCCAGTAAAAGAATTCATGACAATATGAAAATTTCATAAAAATTCAACAATTCAAATCATCATTAAAAACATTTCATAAAAATCAACAGCTTATACTACCTCAAAACATTTTTTAGCCCGGATGCGATTTTCCAAGGCAATCAAGGTAAAATTTATGGTAGACTCGATCAGACAACGGCATCATGCACGTTTAATTTAAAAATATGCGTTCAAAAATTACTTTCTAAAGACAACACTTCTAAAGAGGCTAGTGTCCCCGATGTTACTAATGTACAATGAATTTCTTTTTTCATTTATAAATATATGAAAGAATTTTTTTTACATCTTTCTAATATTAAAAAAATAAACTTTAAAAATTATTTATTCTGTCTATTGATTCATGCATTGTCTCAGACTTCACGCAAATGCGCACAATTCCAGGTCGATTTGACAGGTAGAAGTTTGTTAATTAAATATTGATTATAAGATTGAGATTTGTTGCAGACAAACAAGAAGTTAAGTTAAAGAGATGTGTTGTAATAAGCTCTATTCTTCCCAATAAATTCGGGATAATTTATGCGTGATTTAGCAAGAGCAATAAAGACCAAGTGGGCACCCTACGGTGGTACGCAAAGCCCAAGAAATAACATCGTGATCAAAGCGCACTCAATCGATCATGATTATACATGCGCACTTATTACGGGAATAACCGTAACGAAAATTGAGATTGATCACAGAAACTAAAAGAAAGATTTAGGAATAAATGGCTTTCTCACACACCTGCCCGGAGTAAAATATCATTTTGGCATTCACCATGAAGCATTACAGAGTTAACGATAGACGGGTCCGACGTTAGATATTTTATTTAGGTAATGTGGCCACGCATGTCAAACATTATAGGCATTTGACGGCTCCGTGGGATTTCAGATTGTTAATAAATTCTCACAAATAAAAATGTTTCCATTTGTTGCGAACTTATATGTACTAATCTCAATCCTGCTAATTTTTATTTTTTTTATATTTCTCAAGTGAAATTGATTTCCTTGTACCTTGTTTCACATGATTGAGATGCAAAATATTTCTCATAAAGATCCACTGTACTCCATATTATTCATATGCATGAAATATTGTTCATTATCGAAAATTAACAGCTGGCTGCTGCTGAACAGCTGCAAATAGTTGGATAACTACCCTATTATCAGTTTTAAGAACCACACTTTTTTCATAATTCATATGTCAAATCTAACTTAAATTAACTGTCTAGCCGCACATCACGACATTGCCCGAAATAGATAATCTCAATAATTTTAGAATTTCGTTGGATCCCGTTTAGTTATTGCTTTAATTTGGAAGGAATTTCTAATTTTAGCTATGAAACAAATTTTTTAGTTCCGAAGTATAATAAAACATAAATTTTTTAAAGTTATTTTTCCCACAAAGATAGTTATAAAAAATCGATCTAACTCCAACGTATCCTGAAAAAATCATCAGAAGTAAAAAATATTTACATTTGCAGTTTTTATTACTTACCAAAGCCCTTTTGTCGAGCGTGTCCAAAGTGAAAAGAAAAATTATCTGGCCACCACAAGGAAATAATTAAAAATTGAACACTCAATGACCAGATATATATTAGACAAAATAATTTATTGACAGAAGAATAGATAAAATTGAAAATATTAGCCAATTAAGTAAATAAAAGGAGTGTTCATGTTAAAAAAAACTTACCAAAATGAGCTTTGATTTCTCACTAAACGCGTTTTTGATTTAGACTTCTTTCATTCTAAAATTGAAGCCCATATACATAATATAGATAAAATAACACAGGATGAAAATTACTAACTGTGAAATGCGAAAAATTATATTATAGCAAAAACTTGACCGAAGTAGTGCAGTTAAATCAATAACGAGTTTAGCAATGTACATCAACGAGATCACATTTAATGATAATAAACAAATATCTTATTTATTATACCATCTTATTCGAAATGTGCATAAAAAAGCGAATATACGCCACATTCAAATAAGCATGGCCCAACGTAAGTCCCGTTTTTAGCGCATTTTCCCATTTATGAAACAAATGCACTATTGTGCTCGCCTTGTCCGTCCGTGACTTCAAGTTTTCGTCGACGGGAAAATGCGCTCTCTGTCACTCACTGCAGTGAGTACTGAGTTATATTTTTTGAACTTCTACCGAAGCTGTTAATAAACTGCATGCTTATATTCTTCCTAAGGTTATTTGAAACATTATCCGGTGCATGAGAACAAATTAGGGCACATTAAATAAATTATCGTCTTTTTTTCTCTTAATCGTCAAGTTATGATTAATTTCCGGCCAGCCTAAATACGGTCCGTCACTTTATATATATGTATATTAAGATCGATGTTCAGAGAAGCTCCCAGCAGGCATCTGACGTTGAAATAATTTTGATATCAGTTTAAAATGTTGATCAACTGAAATTAAATGTTGAATCAACGTTGAAATGCGACCAACATTCGAATAGACGCGCTTGCTAGACGCTAAAAATGCTCGTCGCGATTAGGCTCTAATTTATTTACTTGGGTTAAATAAAATTATTAGCTCGACGAAGTGTTTCCATAGCGACGATTATGAGAGACACGAGGACTTCATATTTAAATTCATGATAAGATTAATGGTAAATGAACGTCAATTCAATAACATCAACTATAAATCATTTGCCTGGAGGGTAGGAATGGAATTCATTCAAAGTTTGAAAAATTTATTCTACGATGAAGCTCTCCTGAAACCTTTTCAAATGTCATTATTCGACAAGTGCATTCCATAATAATTTACCTCCAACTGCTCACCCTTACTCTCTACGTCCCACATTTTTTAGGTTTTTGTCTTGACATTCATTTTTTTCTGGTATATGTCCATTGTTATGAGTTAGTGATTGATTGTTGAACATTTGAAGCTCTAAATAATCATTCAAAGTTCACCCAAGATGGAGAACGAAGTAATGGATCAACTTTAAGTAACATTTTTACATTAATAGTATACTACACTCATATTACCTCGTCACGGTGGCACTGATGCCCTTATAACCTGTCCTTCACAATTTGTACCTCATTATACTTTTGCCGGTGATACACTTAAGACTAATGAGGTTTCATTAACTGCACAAAGGCCCGAAGCAGAAAAGAACAATATATTCCATAAGCTCAATCAAAACTCTCCTCAATTACGGTGAGAGACCAGACAGCTTCGTTATGAGCGGCATTATATCCACTATATGATGTTGGCAGCATTATGATGTTGACAGCAATATTATGTGGCAGCATTATGATGTTGACAGCATAATGGTGCTGATAGCAATATGATGTTGACAGCATAATGGNTACTTGAATTATTAAATTTTTAAACAGATGAATGGAGCTTATTATAGAGCTGGTCACTGAAACGCTTTCAATCAAGTTATGGTAAATCTAATTGACGTTTCCTTTGCTTTTAAATTCCAATTCAAACCCCATATGATGCCTGTTGTTTTGTGTACTGGTGAATGTGTGGTGGGTGTACGGGTCGTTGTCCGTGTGTTTATGTTTATGTTTATCTGAATGTTTATCATTTTATCAACTGTTTATCTGAATTCATTTACGTAATTCTAATTCAAACCCCGGATGATGGCGAATTCATTTACGTAATTCTAATTCGAACCCCATATGATGATCTCGTTTTCGGTGCAGGTGAACGTGTGGTGGGTGGACGGGTCGTCGTCCGTGTGCTTCCCCCAGGACCTGTACAAGGTGGGGGAGTACGACTCTGATGAGGGCGAGCTCTGGGATGATGATGATGGTGACTCATCGCTCGGGTCCGATGATGGTGATGATAAGAGCTGGAGGACTGCCACCGATGATGAAGATGAAGGTGAGCAGAGTTATACAACTGAGTGATGTAGAGTAGTTGTGTGGCTGTGATGTATAAAGGTCATTGTGCTGTGAGGTTCGACATCCTCGTTATAATTCCAGTGCGTTTTAACTTAATTTCAATTTGAAGCTTCTTGACCAGTGATTTATTAACTAAATCTCATCAAATTGTTGCCATCTTGAATTGCCTGGCCTAAGGGTCGTTTGTCCCAGCATTAGTTATTATTATTATTTTAATTATTACGTTATTAGGAGCGAGTTTTTCACGGTCAGAACCTGATAAGACAGATCGGTAACTATCCAGTAGTAACAGTTGATAGCCCTGATGGATTTGTATAATATCATATATCTTTTAAATCTATTGATTTGGTGCATAGCAACTTCATAGAGATTGAAACGTAGATTCATCTTGAAAGTGGTGAAAAAAGTGAAAACAGAAAAGGAAATATTTTTCATACTTGAATGAAAATAATATTTTTCAGCTTCCAGTAAAATTTATTCCAAACGTGATATCTTGAATAAAAAATATATTTTACGTTCAACTAAATTTTTGCAATTGACAGGCAAAGATGGACCGCAAGGAGGCGATGTCAGTGACGACAGCAGCCAGGGCTCATGGGTGGACGACAAGAGCCCTATGCTCAAGACCCGCCTTGTTGCCAACATCGAGAAGGCCAGGGTCGTCATGGGCAGACTTGAGGAAATATTCACGCAGAATCCTGGTCTGCAGTCCACGCAGGTCATGAAGCAGCTGCTCGACTGCTACAAGGAGTGCAGGTGCGTGTAGAACTTGTCCACGCACAACCTCCTACAGTCCACGCAGGACATGAAGCAGCTGACATGACGCTCGCATTTTGTGGCTGCCGCTGCTACCTGTTACAGTTTTCTTGTCATTTGTTAAATGTATTTTTCATCTGTAGCTCCTGTGATTACATCAAATATCTCTATTAGTCACTGTCTTTCACTATTCAGGTAAATCTAACTATAATGAACTGCGGAGTATGGATATATTTATAAATGAGCCGGCACCGAAGTTCAAACTAGTAGTGTAGAAGTTGTTGACGTTCCCCGAGTCCCGGTCACGCCAGGAAACCCGCGCTGCGCAAGAAACAGACACCCGAGCGGGGCTCGGACCAAAGCTTTGCGACGGTTGTTATGCCGCTGCAGATCCGGACACTAAAGCAGAAGATGCTTGACGGTGTTGGGCAGTGTATGACATTGGCCCTGGGGGCACAGGTCTAAGTGAGTGCTGTCCAGGCGGTGTTTGTAGGAGTATAGTAAGGGATGGTGCTGTCTCTTATACACATCTAGATGTGTATAAGAGACAGGTCTACGGGCTTTACCTCGAAGACTTAACTTACTACTTCGATTTGTTATGGATTCATAAGCTTATAACAATTTTCTATTATAGGACGAGCAGCGAAACCACATACATTATTAAATTTAATGTACATTCTTGAACACGATGTCATTAGGTTTACTTTTTTATTGAAGACACCTTTAAGTTTGTAGATATCATCAGGTTCTTAATTCTTTACTCATATAGGAGTAAAATATTACAAAGCTAAAAGTAATAATGAAAGGATAACAGCGGACTGTACGAGCAACCCACGGGAGCACAGCTGGTAGTGAAACACAATAAGTAGCACGGCACGTATACTGACAACGCGGATAGAGCTAGACCTGGATAACTTGGTCTGATGCCGGTAAAACAGATACTAAACGCGACGTATTGCTATAGTATACATCGGCTTCCGAAGGCACGTTAAGGTTCGGACGAGAGTTGTGCACATCAACTCTACACACGGACAAAAAGTTTCTAATAGAGATTACCCATATAAGCTGTTGAAATTCATAGGTGTCTTAGGTGGTATATAATACTAGTACTATACACAATACTAGTGGTTAATAATTAGAGTATAATAAAAACAAACGAAAAGTTACTACAACTTTATACTTCCTAATGAACTAACCATAAGGCAGATAACTGCGTCTCACTTAAGTCAAAATTTTTAAATTTAAGTTTTTAAATTGCTTGTATAATATGATAGTACGAGTCATCGGGATAATGCTAACCTATTTAACCTAAAGAATTGACCAGACCAAATTTTAATTAATATTTTATTTGAATTAAAATTAAAAAACACGTTTATTTGAATTAAGAGAGACACTACCCCCAAGTTACTAAGGTGTTAGAGAGTTTCGATTAAAATAATGTATACAAAAATTAGGCGTTTTCAATGAAGATAATGCTAATTAGGTGCTTGATAAAGCATGTAATACCTAGGGGGCTCTACGAATCCTCCAATAAACGTAGTTAAAGTGGTTTTACAAAGAAATTTTGTTGTCGAGGATTAAACCCAGAAAAACTCTTTGAAACTTTGGACGCTATTAGAAGGATTCTGATGCACACAAAAAACACAATGAACAAAGGCCGGAAAACTGAAACTTATTTGTAACGATTCGCATCAAGTTTATATCATCGTAAACTAACCTAGCAATTAACGTGTTATCAACGTATAATTAGTTATAACGCCCACGTGGCAATTGCAATTATTGCTATATTTGAGAAAACCAAAAATTTTGAACTACTGATCGTTAGGGCAAAGCCACCTTTTCGTTTCTAAGAATACTGAAAATGAATAATCAACAGCGCTAAGACTTGCCATGAGTCGGTCAAAAATGTTCTTCCATATTATTCTACATTAAAAACAAATGAAACCGATTTCGATTTACGTACAAAATCGTCGACACGGATTGTAACAGCAAAAAAATCGCACATTGCATGAGGTTGTTTAAGAAGGATTATCTGCAAGTATATTGCAGATACTATACTTCATATTGAACTAACCCCTCATAAACCCTCATAAACCCTAAAAACCCTCATAACCCATTCAGAAAGAGACCCCTTAGTGTAAATTAATTCAGCCGACTTAACTGATTCGACCCCCCTTGTTGAATAAGATCTGGTCACCATATACCTAGTCTTAGCGCAAACTTGACCTTGTTGCAATATGTTGAATATCTAGGTAATAATAGCTGTAATCGAAATAAAACTTAACGGATATGTGGACAAACAAGATAAAAAAAAATTATCAGGTTTTTACATATGTATAACTAATTAATTATTGTATTGCGGCCAAAATTGGCAGAACTATTATATGAAAGTTTATTTATTATTTCCGTCAATCAATAGTTTCTGTGAATTAAGCCGTGTGTTGTGTAATTTAAGAACCGGACATATGAAGAATAAGCTTACCAGAATACAACATGTTCCAAAACATAAAAACACGCTTGCTGACCAAAACATAACCTATTCAGAAAGTAAGCAAGACGTGTTACATGATCCGGACACACTGACCATGTATCTGTCGAGCGCAATGGCGATGATGGTGAACGTGGACGAGAAGACGGCGAGTGCCTGCATGGATCCTGCCGCTCGACACGCAAACGCGTCGAGCGGCCAGTGATGCGTGACGACCTCCAGCAACGTGAGTGGCATCGTCAGCACACACAACA
>NW_025937450.1:0-37090 GCF_000764305.2 Hyalella azteca | reverse complement strand
AGTTTGGCTATTTGCCCACGGCTGTTGCTTCGGTGGCTTGATGTCAGTTGGCTGATTGATTCATATCCAGGAAAGGAAATGTCACCTATGGCTTTAGGCACTTAATCACACAGGCTAATATGCCCTCTAGCGTGATTACGAGCGGAAAGGAATAGATATTGAATTGTGGGCAAGGGCTATGTAGGGGTCTATACTGCGTCCCTTAATCTCCAGCACAAGTCCATCAACTTTACCATAGAGCTTGAATCCAACAATAGTTTTTATTTTCTTGACTGCAATATTACAAAATCAAATGGCCGTGTTGAGACATATGTTTACCGAAAATCGATGTATACCGGCTTAAGCACGAGCTTTTTAAGCTTTTATTTTTTTTCCGTTTCAAAGTAAATGGGATTCAAACGTTTATAAACCGTGGCTTTCGTATTTGCTCTACTTTCCATACCGTGCACTCCAAATTTGAATTTTTACGCAGTACGTTTTCACTTAATGGGTTTCCGTCGCAATTGATATATGTTCAAATTCAGAAATTTTTGTCTAGGCAATATTCAGAGGTTGTTCCCGAACGTGACAATAGGAATGTTGTTTATTGTTCATTACTTTACTTTAGTCCCGCTTCGGAGTCTATGGCTAATTAAGGAGTTGAAAGATTTGTTCTCTAAATTCCTCCCAAATGTGAATCTTCATTTATGTCTGGTAAATAATTTTAAAATCAGTTCTTTTTTCAGGTATAAAAATACACTCCCTGTTCCTATGCGATCGTCCCTCGTTTATCAATATAGTTGTGCGCTGTGCTCATCTGCGTATGTCGGTATGACATCTCGCAATTTTTATACTAGGCTGGCGGAGCACAACGGAAGGAATTATAGAACAGGAAACCTGCTTGCGCATCTCCCTCATTCAGTAGTAGACGTTCATGTCGAGCAGTGCAATGTCCCGATGTCCGATAGTTTGTTTAAAATTTTAGCCTCCACAATCTGTGTTTCTGACCTGCGAATTTTAGGGTCCCTGTATACTTTTAAAAAAGGGCCTAGTTTAACTGCCTCCAAACGTTCATATCCCCTCGAAATTGTATATAGATAGGTTTGTATGCTCATACATACTTTATTCCTTTTTTATTTCATTTGACGATTTATGCTTCAATGTGAATTTTGTTTGCTAATCAATGTGAATTTAGTTTGCTAATTGTTTGTACTTGTGTTTTGGGTTTTGAACTGACGATGGAGCTGGATTCCGAAACGCTTTCCTTCATAAAAAATGGTGAATTTTCTGGTTATTTTCTTTGCTTATAAATTCTTGAAAGGCTGCTTAAAATTAAAAACATTTGCCGTGAAATAGTATTTTGATTCCTAAATATTATTTTAAATTATTAGGCCATGCAGATGCTTTTTGCAAATTTTCATTGACAAATTTTTTTATACTAATATCGCCTTCATTTCATATTTTTTTTCGATATGTGTCTCTTTATGAGACACATATCGGCTGGCATTTTCGCTTTGATTTCGCTGTGTATTCAATAAAATTATATGCACGTTGATAATTATTTATACACCACTTAACTTAATTATTTAAAAGCTAATTATATTACGGTATTTAAAATATGAGAACGAAAATATTCACGTTTTGTCTTATCAAGGCGGATAACTAACTACAAGCTTCAAGTTGGAAATTGACTCTTCATTTCAAGCTAACAAGTTAAAAAAACGCAAGTATTTTATTAAATTCGTAAGAAAACACTCATGAATTCATCAAAATTCGGTATTAAATTTCCAGAAGTTACCCCGAATTATAAGTTCCTGGATGTAGTATAACTGACGCGAAAAGTTTCGGTGCTGAGAGCGGGTACGAAATGGTCTAGTAAAGGAGATGATGGTTCGATCAACGGTATTTGTGATACGCAACTGCCAAATATAATAATAATAAATATAATAATAAAATATTGAATAATGCGAAAGATTAAAAATATTATGATTGGTGAGAATTATTGGAAGAGGAACTTTCCAAATTGAGTAATTCTTTTCAATAAGTGAATTTGTGAAAATTTGAAGGTTAATACTAAATTTTAAAGAATGAGAACCACCTGAATAACACCTGAATGGTTAACATTTAATTCCCCTCTATTTCAAGTAATAAAAATTATTGCAGGCTAGGCGGCAAAAATTTATCTGCAGGTGCAAGCTTTTGGCAATCGCAAAAATCTCGTGGCCATCTTCCCGAATCCAGTAAATTATTTTGAAACTAAAGCACTGTAATTTTATGAATGAACTGTTCAAACCTCAAGTTTACACGAAACTCTCATTCAAGTCCTGTTGTGAAATTTGGGGAAACTCTGACTCTTAATTTGTGATTGCAACTGTACTTGAATGCTCAAGCAATAGTACTCGTTATATTATTTTTAATGTAGTCTCCTCTTAATTTCTCTACGTCAGGAAGATGGCGAATTTTGTCTTGAAGATGCGGCTTCATTGTTCAAAGACGCTAAGGTACGATGGTGACTCCCTGGATCGCGATTTATAATCGATATTTAGGTCTTATCGTACAATTTCACAGATTTTTCTCTTGAGTGCGAAGTGACAAGAAATCTAGAATTGTAAATGGCTCATTCTATCATTAGAAATAAGTATATCATTAGAAAATGTATCATGAAATAATAAGTATCGCGATCACCTGTCTCTCTTTATACATTAGAGTAGCTAGGCAGAAGCTAATCCATAATACAAGTTCCATTGAAGACCAGCGAGTACACCTTATTGACGATTTTCTTATTTTTTTTTTTTTCATTTTGGCCAATCAGGCTACTTGTGGGATTAGAAAGTTCAAAAATAAGGTTTCCGAGAGACATTTTATTAGAATTAAAGACGTTTTAAGTGCGTAGTATTCATTACTAAGTAAGTGAAGAGTTATTTGCATCGCTTAAGATTAAAATTTGGGAAATGACATAAGTACGTACAAAAGGGTATATTGAATGCAGTATCTCTATATACGCGCGCCGTGCTTCAAACAAAATAAGCCTCAAGAGAGAAACACATATATGTTGACTAATACTATGAGATTATTATGAATACAAGGAAATGTACAACTCATTAAATAAACATAAGGTGATAACAATTACCCTATGACAATAACAATCAAACTATCAGACTCACCAATCCAGGTGCTGTTTGTTATTATCTTGAATACTGTCGCGGGGTCCATCGCTAATTATATTTCGTTCAAACTGCTCAAAACCTCGCATTTATTCATATATTATGCAAGAAAATATTTTTTTAGCTCAAGTTGAACTAAAATCACTGCTTCGTGCTCGTGGACGAAACGCTTATAATTTTCCGTTTGATTTGTCATTTCAAATTATAAAGGTTCAAAGGTTTTCAAACACCATTCACTGCATAACTAGTTTGAACGAATTCATGAGACGATGACAATTCCCATTGTAATTCTAAAGGGAGCTCAAGAGCTCATAAGAATTCAATAAATAAAAGCTGGGAATAATTTCGGCCTTGCTGCAATTCGCCATTTAAATTAACACCAAATTGGACTGAGCTTCACAGAATCCGATCATCTGAAGCAAGCTGCTTATATCAAAAATTATACTCAAAATTCTGAATCATTCGCGAGCTCCGTAACAGGCTTGTTGTCAACTTCAAATGGTAGATTGTAGGTCTGCTCATGAGATTCGAAATAAAGTCTCAAATAAATGCGAAATTGTGGATTAAGTTTCGGGCTAACAATTCTTTTACGTCAATCGGGCAAAAAAAATGATCGAATATTGACAAATTTAAGTACGATTGTTTATATCAATAGTAATATCATACCTAATACTGCATGACAATCAACAAAGTAAAGTATTCGTTCCATCGCGTCCCAGTTTATCGCACTCACGTCTCTGTTAATATCAACTGCTTCATGAGATCACAACAATGTGGATGAAAATTTTATTGAATTTGTAATCATGAAGGGCTAAAAATTTAGAACATTTGAACACTTGCATCTACCAATAACAAATAGGACTATTGTAATTGAATTGGCAGGCTCTCGCTTTCCATCATATGTACTGTGGTTGTGCATCATAGATCAACGAAATTGAGTGAAGCCTCGTGATGAATATCCAATGAAACTCTAGAGGCACAGACACGATCTGCATTAAAAACTTGCTAATGTTGAATGCATTTCTGCAATCAGGATCCATTCGAGCAGATTGAAGGAAAAATTATGAGGTCGTGTGAATTGGGAAGTAATTTCCACAGTTTGATAAGTTTGTCTCGCGAAGAGCTCTTAATATATCTATTGAAGAACTTTCAGAATTGATATGTTCGAACAAATGAGAAGACGAATTAAATTAAAATAAAATTTGGTTATCTGCATGGAAGTTAGTTACAGATCTATAATAAGTACAAATGCATTACAATAATTAAATATTCCGAATCGAATTGCTCGCATGAAAGGTTTCATTCAACTATTTCGAGCAGTTGAAGAACGTAAATTTATGACGCTTCAGAAACGTGAATGCGTTTGAAAATTTTTTCCATTTCTATGCCTTTATTTATCACCAAACATGGTTTTCTTATGAATATTTAATACAAAAAAACTGAAAAAAACACTTCCATAATCTTCTAGAAACATAACATTCATGAACGACGCGCCTGTTGCCAGCGATAAGTCTGAGTTTTAGGCAGCATGTAAAGTTTGATAGCCTCCACTTCATTATTATAAGTCTGAGTTTTAGACTACAGGTAAAGTTTGATGGCCTCCACTTCATTATTATGGACAAACACGGCGCCCGGGGAGTGTTTGAGGTCGCGCGGCATCGCGGGGGCTTAAAAAACCCTCGAAATTCCCTCCTCCACATAAATAATAGTTTAAATATTTCCATCGCCGTATTTCTTGAAGAGGTTAAAATTTTGTGCGCGCTGATCACGTCACAATGAAAATAATCCCGCACGGACCATAAAAAACGTGTGATCAAGATTCTCTATTAATTTTATAACAAACACTTTTTACACCAACTTAAAGCTAAGATAACTTATTCAGAGAAATGCTCAAAGATTAATTACTCTGAACCATTTTTTCGTTCGATGATGTAACGATAATAAATACAAGGTAAGAAGGGTTTTATATTCAAATTTTGAACAACAAGTCGTACAAAACAATTTATTGTACTCTAATGATTTTGTGAGAGAAACACCCATTTCTAATGAGTTTTTAATTTTGGTATTTCAATTTTGGAAATTGGTCATGCACTTTTGTACTTTGACGCAACCTATTTCCTGTGTTTGCGATACCCATGTTGAATAAAACGTCTTGCAAAATATAAAATTCATCGCACTCATTAATTCGCTGAGTGGAAAATTATTAAACTTAGAGACATTAAAAACATTTTATGAGACCTATTTTCAAGTTTGAACTTTCATTGTGGTTGGCAAACGAAATTCAAGATCTTTCCATGCGAACCTTGCCTTGTACTTTGGTTACAAGAAATTATTGCAATAAACCAATACAACCTTCTGCTGTTTTCCTTGACAAAATTAATGCTATTAAATTCTTGCAATAACGGAGCTTTTCAACTGAAATTAAATTATTTGAAGATATATCTGATGAAACAAAATGAATCACCCTTGTATGTGAGTGTAACTCGTGCGATGTGCAAGGCTTGTACTTATAATACAAATTAGTGCAATGAAATTTTCATGGAAAAGACGCTACGAATTTTGAATGACGTTGAACTATTCTGGGACACAAAAATATTTAGGCGAAAAAAAAAATAATAATAAAAAAAATATTATAGGTTAAGTTTCGACTGGTTTTCTTTCTAACAAAATAATATAATGGCATTCAATTGTCAAAAATTTATTTAAACCTTGAGAACAGCTAACGATATATAACGTTAGTATCTTTCGTGGTTTTGCGATTTAAGATAGATAAAAGTGTCTCTTCAGCTATTATATTTCGCATTATTATTATTGAGGAAGCAATCATAAGCCACAAGCTGAAGTCATCAGCGGCATCACATTGCCAAGGTCATGTAATCTTATAGGCGAATGCCTGGATTCGCAGCAGCGTCAGCGGCTCGCGCTTCAACCCAGCCACGTCACGTGATCGCTGTTTAAATAGTGAACTTATAATTGGGCAGCGCAGGGGCCCGATTACATCATAGAGACAAAAATTATACGAGAATTCGTTTATGCTTACGTCGACGCAGGCGAGATTGAAATGGGGCGATAGAACGCTCATGTAGTATTATGGTTTACAACAATAAACCATGAGACACTAAAAAGTGTTCATAGCTTAATTAAGTGTAATGTGTGGTGACTGTTCTTTGATGCATTCCGAGCATCACAAAAACCATAAATTATTCTCCGATAATTTTCTAACGAAAATTTAGTGAAGACTGCTCCATGTTGACAATAAAATACTGTAGGTTCTCATGAAAGCACCTCTAACAAGTTAAAATCTTCGAAATATAAGTGAACTTTCAACGGCCACATCCTCAGTCACGCGGCGGCGCGGTACGCAGGACGCCTCACCTCACACTCCTCACGCCGCGACGCCAGGCCGCGCACTGACCCGCCGGCAGAGTCGGGACCGCGGCCTCTACGGCACCTTTACTCTACACGCGCTAACGTTATATTAAAGGGATGAAGTGCATTGTATGTATTATCAAGCGAATCAGTATACACCTGCTGTGAATGGTAAAGAATTATTTTTTTTGAATGCCAGCAAGCATTTCACAACAATAACATGTACTATCAACGGAGCCATGATACAGGCGATCATCGAATCATCTGCGGACGAGCTGTACAATTCGCTGCAATCGTGGAAAGATATATCTTACATTTAGGCTCCAGCAAGAACAAATTGCCTTGGAAGTTCTTAACCGTGTATTTTTGACTTTAAAAAGTAGTGAAAACAAGCACATAATAGTTCTTTCATGTGAGCGGGTTCATATTCAACTTAAACCGGATTAAAAGTAATGTCGTCTCCAATATAAATGACTTAATATGTCATAACCCTTCATATGTTATTGCATCGAATGAACTTGACAAGAGTCTTTGGCTGTGTGTTGATAATAATTGGTGTTCAAAATTCTTTGTTTAAACCTCAAATTTTGAGAAACATAATTAAGCTAGTCATTATTAAATTTAAAAACCCTAATTCTCTAAGCGCATAGCGAGTCTTTAATTCTTCCGCGACACATTTCAAAATTTAAAACGTGAAAAATAGCAAAGTTTGAATTTAGTGTTTCCACAATTAATCCAATACCCGGCAAAAATCTCCCACTACCACAAAATTTAAATATTCGCCTCAAGCTCCAGTTGCGATGGTAATTGTATTTAGCAAATTGTATAGCTTCTGTTGTCGCAATAATTGCCTCGGGAATTGACAGGCTTACGAATTGACAGATGACGCAAATAAATGTTCCTACAAATGACTTGGAAGCTCTCAGAGCCTGAAAATCTTTGATAAAAACAGGCAGGGCATTAATTTTATTTAACCATGAGCTTTGCATTTAGTCAGATGATTGGCTGAAAACTTGGAGGTAACAGAAATTTTCTCATTTCATTTTCAATGAAAATATCTGTCACAGAATTTGGAAACGAGAATGATGTCCGATTTTGCACTGGCAATCTAGAAGAGACGTTAAATCCTCAAATTATTGTAGACCGCAGAGCCGTCGCATCGTATGTTTTTATTTTAATTGTTGATTTCCTATGCCGGTAGAATTATGCAGTATACTGTCGTTTATTTCTCATGCCATCACTGACGAGGAAATATAGACACAGGTTTTTAATGAATTTGCCTACTTATTGGTGACAAGGGAAGTCATGTCTTGTCTGTATAAAGTCTTGGTAAAATCACTAGCAGTTCAAAATTTGCATTTGCCAAGGACACTTGTAATGGGATATATAGTTAATGTACATACATGCATTACGTACTGGGAAAGATAGTTAAATATTATGTTGTAAATCCGCAGAGTTTTTAACTGAGAACTCCACAAATCAAAACAAATGTGGCTCGACGGAGATATAAGACGGACTATATTCAAAAACTCGATTAAAAACTTAAAACTATATGAGTCTTTATACAAGTTGTTTTGCCAGCGTAAAAATACGCCTATTGCATTTGCATTTTGCTGCTGATTTGCACACATGACAGTCCGAGTCATGTGTGCAATAATATAATACGCGCATTCGGAGAGTTAATTGTGTTATGAGTGAAGGAATGAATCAGTAAATATTATTCAAGCTAGAACCATAGAGCCAAACCTGCATCCCCAAATTATCTTATACAATACAGGGATCAGAGTTGGGTGCACAATACCAACATAATTATAGTTACCCCTAAGCTTGTATTGTTTTCTATGGGAAGTACGAAAAAAAACTTTCTACCACGGAGTGTCTAGGGTATACTACACCAAAATGAATTACATTGAATCAGAAAATTTTAGTTTTTACCGAGTTTGCATCTTTATGTTAGCATTGTATTGATCTCAACACTAATATCCTCCCACTGAACTATTTTGAATTAAAATATGAACACTTTTCCAGGAGTTTGAAACACTGACAGCATGACGAGAGAAGACAAAAATATTTCCCAACTGCACTCTTCTTCGTCATTACAGGCACAGTCTTTAACTACACCGAATGCGTTTTTGCGTAATAGAATTGAATTAGATTAAAAAATACGTGTTTAGATAGTAGATAGTAATAACAGAGTGGTATTTAATCCCATATAAGGCTTGTAACACTATTCCGTAAGGAAAATAAATATCAGTAAAGCAAACTCCGTGATCTTAGCGGTTATACAATTTTAAAAAGTGTAGGGCTCACTGTTTGCGAGCTGCTCGCCCAGAGGAATTAGAAACGGGACTAGGAAATTGGCAGCCATGTTGCCAGGGTGGATGTGCCTGCAAGAGATTAAAATTAAAAAAGTTTAGTTATTTATATTCGTATGTGTTCGGTGTTATATGACAACTCTGAACAGCATTACACGTAATAAGGTAATTGAATAAAGTGTAAAATGACGGTAAAAAATATTCTCAAGAATATATATAATAAATGGAAACAGAAGCAGTTGTCACAATTCGTAATGACATTAATAATAACAGAATAAATAAATCAGATGGACAAGCTCTTAAATTACTTTAAAATGAACTAAAGTGAAAACTCAAGAACGAGAATTGAGAAATTGGTTTCAAATTACCAACTTTGCGAAATATAAAATAAGAAGTACAATAAAAGGGAGCATTGGTTTCGGGTTCGAGCTGAAGTTTCAATTAGTGCGTTGAACTCTACAGTCCCCGAAAAAACGAGCAGCCACAGAAATAATTTCACGACAAAATGGCTTTCGACAAAAATGCTTCAATGGCCAAAAAATAGCAACTTTTACCTGTTAGGCTGTTCCCAAAAATAATAAGTTTTTCTACGGTGTTGAAACATTTGCAAATACTTTTACCCATGCCATTTGTTCATGAAATTGTCATTAAACTTTAATTGAAGTGCATAGCTTCACGCATGATAGCCTTCAAAAACAGCTTACAGTGGTTGCCCCGCGTTGCAGGAAGGTTTCGAACGTTTTTTTCCATATTATATGACAAATTCTTCCTTAAATATTGATAATTCAATTAACGCAACTTAATACTTGACTTGTTTACACTAATACTGATTTGGAATTATTAAAAATGCTTTTAGTATTTTTTCTTTCAAAATAATAACGATTCAGCGACTACTGTAAATAGAATCTTTACATTGTCTTGATACGAAGTAAAATATCCAGGTGTTTTTTATAAATAAAGCTAGTGATTAGATTTATGAGGGACAATATTACCGACGCACATAGAGAATATGTCAGCACATGAAACACTACATGTGTAGCACTGAGCATGGGCGGTTATATCGACGCAACTTAGCAATTAAGGACGAAATTCTACCGTAAAATAGTAAGCCCTAGGACTCAATGCATTACATTCTATTGTTCACTCGGTTTGGAGTTACTTTGCTAAGTAGTATTACAATTATTAACCTAATAGAATAATAGGTAATTATTAAACTGGTGGTGAAATAATTTTAGTAAGATAAATGAACTAATCCTGACATGAAAAATAGTATAAAATAACACGTCAAAGCATATATAAATATAAATTTCCGAGTCAATCAGATGTTAACTCAAAATGACATGGATAATAATGAATCTCGAATAGAGTATCATCCGCAGGGATTGAAATTTCAATAAATTGTGTAATATGCACCTGCCAATGTTTTATCACCGCATTAAGGAATAGTCGTTATATGTAATATTTTTAATTAATGGAGGATAAAATCATTTAGCATGGCTATTCGACATTCAATTCAAACCGATACAGTATTAGGAATGACTAAAAATTGAATTTGAGTTATCCATTCAGACCTATCATAGATCGATTAAAGTAAATGTCGATGATTCTAATTATTACCGAATCTATGCTCAGCCTTTTCAGCTGTGAAGCTCAAATTTAGCAGAAACGCTCCACCAAAAAACCTCAAGTTTCTCCACGCAGTTCCAGCCGAAGTTTAAGATCATTTGATGAAGGTAACGTAACTCCCAACCAAGTGGGCCTTCAAATTTAGTTCAAGTCGTAGAGTTCACTATTTTACGACGGTTTTTTCCCCCGTGGAGCTTAATTAAGAAGTTATGCTGCCTGCTTCAATCAACTTAGCCGAGCTATGAAAACCTTTTGAGAATGGCGACGCAATCTGTAGACCTTGAACTGAAGAATAGGAAACATGACTTGAGTGAAGTCATTGCTCAATTTTAAGTCCGGAAATTGAAGCAAAAAAAAAATCACAAAAATTCACAATTTTTCAATCATCTTAGCCGAGCTATGAAAACCTTCCAGTAATGGACGCAAAAATTCACAAAAATTCACAATTTTTCAATCATCTTAGCCGAGCTATGAAAACCTTTCAGTAATGGACGCACAATCTGGAGGCCTTGAACTGAAGAATGGGAAGCCTGATTTAAATGATGTCATTGTTCGATTTTAAGGACCGGAATTTAAAAGAATAGAAAACCACCAAAAAATTCACCATTTCTCATAAGAGAAAACGTTTTGGAGTCCAGCTCTGTCGTCAGTTTAAAAACTAAGCACCCAAATACAAACAATTAGCAAAGTAAAATGCACATTGAAGATATTAAAACGTAAACCGTCGAATAAAAACATATGGAAATAAAGTAAACATGAGCAGACATACCTATCTATTTTTTCGATACGATATGAACTATAGATGGGTATAAAACTAGGATTTTTTTAACAATATATAGGGACTGTAAAATTCATAGGTCAGAAATACTGGTTGTGGAGGCTAAAACTCTAACATCACTACCGGATCCGGGACGTTGGCATGAACGCGTGCTGCTGAATGAGGGGATGCGCAAACAGGTTTCTTCTTCCAAAACTCCTTCCTTTATGCTCCGCCAGCCTTATATAAAAATTGCGTGATTACATGCCGACATGCGCATATGCGCACTGAGCACAACTTTATTGATAAACTAGCAACGATCAAAATAATAAGGTCAGGGAGTGTAGCTTTATACATGAAAAAATAACTGATTTCAAAATAATTCACCGGCAATATATGAATATTTACATTCGGGAGATATTTAGCGAACAAAACTTTTAACTTCTTAGCCATAGTCTCCGAAGCGGTGACAAAAGTGGGTAAATGAACAATAAGCAGCATACCTATGTCGCATTCGGAAAAAACCTCGGAATATTGCTTAGGGGAAATTTTCTTAATTTGAGTATATACCAATTGCAACTGAAATCATTTAGTGAAAGGGTACTACGCATAAATTTAAATATAGAGTGCATAGCATGGAAACCGCTGTTACGAAAATACGAAAACCGCTGTTCATAACCGTGAATTCCGTTCAATTTAATACGAAAAGAACATAAGCTAAAAACCCTAGGTAAAAGCCCTAGGCCGTTAAACAATAATTTTCGGTAAACAGAGTAACAAGAAATCTGAAAACAGTCATTTTATTTCGTCACATTGCAATCAAGAAAATTTAAACTATTGTAGGATTCAAGCTCCATTTTAAATTTGATGGTGTTTCTGACCTACGAATATTAGAGCCCCTTTATATTTTTAAACAAAGGGCTAGTTTAATGTTTCAGTTCATATTTCCTTCGAAATTGTAAATAGATAGGTTTGTCTGCTCATGTTTAGTTCAGTTTTATTTGTTTTCGTTTGAAGATTTATGTTTCAATATCTTCGATGTGAATTTCATAATGCTAATTGTTTGTACTTGTGTTCTAGGTTTTCGAACTGCTGGACTCCGAAACGTTTTTTCTTATGAGAAATGGTGGAGTTTTTTTGCGGTTTTCTCTGCTTTTAAATTATTAGTAGACTTGCAATTCAAGCAAACATGTGATTTTAATACCTAAGGGTACGCACACAGTGAAAGCAGGTTGCCAGCATGCTGGTTACCTGCTCAGGTAACCAACATATGTAGCTAAATGTATGTAAATGTAGCTTGCAACATATGTAGCTAAATTAGCATAAAATAAACAAAGCTCACAATGCGAAATTTGTTAGGAGCCTTTTCAATGACCATCACAGCCACTTAAAATAGAAATCACCATCAACTGTTGCACGCTCCTTCTTGCCACTGTTACAATTAAGACAAGAGACTAGCCACCTGAATTACAAGGCACAATGCACGTGATAGAGATGAAAAATTAGTGAAGATAATACGGATACGATTTACGGTTAACCGAACAATCTACACACCTACACCATTCCAGAGTTGTGCTAATGTTAGTTAATGCTTGGACGTTACGTTTGCCATTCTGAAGAACATTTTTAAGTAAGATTTTTCCAGGTGACATTTATAATAATTATTGGAATGCAAGACTTTCAATGAAACTTTATTTACACACAACGGAAATAATCCAGAGTGGGGTAACTCCTGAAAAATTAAAGTTCAAGGAGACACACAGTGCCAGAAAATATTTTGAAACATCGAAAATTGAAAAGATGATATGAAAAAACTTATAGGAAAAACTATGTGAATTATTCTATCATTGCGTTCAGATGATAATGCAAGCTGACTGTGCAGACACCTATACTCGTAGCTGTCCTTGATAGCAGTGCCTTACGTTTATCGCGACTCGTGGCAAAATGATTACAAATTAACCAAAGCTCCGTGTAGCTGTTGGAAGCAAGAATCAAGTAATTTTCAGCAGGAACTTTGACTAAATTAGTAGTTTTATAAATTCAATGCTCCAGTTTAGATAATTTTGAGTTTTAAAGAAAATTATTGCGATGCAGGAAATAATAACAAATTAATTCAATGCTGCAAACACATTTTATTTGTGATTACGGCATTGACGGGATTACGGGACGTGTCTCATGGAGGGACAGAGGTACGTGTCTCATGGAGGGACAGAGGGACGTGTCTCATGGAGGGATTGTTTTGTGATTATTTCCACCACCGTGTTAAAATTTTCCAAAACTTGTATTATTGGTAGCAACTAGATAGGATAAATCAACAACACACTCATAAAATGTAAACTTCCCACACATCAACAAGTGTAGATTGTTACACAGCTTTTACAAGCCGTATAGTCTATCCCTGATCATGCTAATTATTAAATTATTATCTGTAAATTTTATGTCGAGTTTAACTCTGAAACACCGGGGGTAACCACATCACCAATATGAAAAAAGATAGAAAGTTATGATGCGAAGTAAAGTGGTTGGATCAAATGGATTATTGTTGTTGAATAATCTTTAATATTAATCCGTAATTATTTTTACAAAGTCTGTTCCCGATTTTATCTGAGCTTACCTCTTCTTTTATCTCCCAAGCGGTCGATAAATCGAGCTTGGAAGTTTGATGCGTTACATTAGGGGCGACGGATGATATTTTTGCGTAAATATGTTTGAAAATTATTATAGAATTTTCTTTGTGCATTCAACAGGTGAATTGATAGAAATTTTTTGGTTTCATTCGGTAGCGATTGTGAACCTAAATTTTGATGTAGGTACGCCAGTGCAAATGCTCTCAACTAGTCATGCCTCTACCGAGCTTTGCTACCAACCAAACATGGCCTTAAACAGAGCTTTAGCTTTAATCAAGCTTTTCCTTCAACAAGAGATATCTCAAACTAAGCTTTGACTTCGATCAGGTTCGTCTTTAATTCTATTACCTCTAAAAATTTTCTAGAGTTCTTGCAATTAAATCAATGGATTTTGTTACACATACATAGCTAGTAATTCCAACTAAGTATAATTATTATTAATAATTACAGCAACTGGCAACTCATGAAGGCCTGACAGGAACTTCAATACAGAGCAGCTAATCTTTATTATAACTAAATAACTAATAGTTTTACTCCAGAGGCAACTGCAGTTTGAAACCAACCTGATTTTTCTAATTATAGCCGTTCAAAGATAAGCGCTACCGGATGTAATTAAATGCACGTTGTACGAACGAGCGTATAATTTGTTATAGGTTATTCGTATAATGGTGAAAAAAGAGTTAACTGAAATAGAAAATTATTGACTGATGTTAAATGTTGTTTAGTGACGTGAATGTTGTCTTTGGATTATAAACACAGATATTGATCCCTTACCCCAGTGTGTACTAACTTGCTGTGCAATATGCAAGCCGGCAAAGTACTTGCAAAGTTGTTATCGACACACAGACTTATAAGTTTAAATTCCTTTTAATTATTTTTTCCCGTCAAGCTACTGTGACAATAAACTAGAGAGTTGAATATCCGTCAGTATCTCAACTGTTTTGTGATTGGCTGTAATCCGATTAACTAAGTTATTAGGTTCGAGTCACTCCGACAAGGCTGTGTCGTACCTAATCCATTGATAACAACAATTAGAGCAAGGAAGTTAGTCTGCAATTAACAAGCGTCGCCTATCTGGAGAAATCTCCATGACAGCCACCAGGTCTCGGGAGATGATTGACTCCAGCTTTCAATTTACAGCGACAGGAACACAACAATCAAGTGAATTCCATGACTGATAGAAAGGCTTTTATATGCAATGCTTCGGCTGTCATTGCTGGAATTGACATGAGTTGAGTGTTCGATTAAATAGAACCGCATGTTTCACACGTGCAAATTAACTCAATAAATTTATATCTATTAGATATAAAAATGCAATGATGGAATGAAGGGTATTGAGTAATTCGTTTATAACTTAATATAGTAAATACACAGGTATTAGAATATTATAACTAAATTTTCATGCAAACATGAATGTTTGACAGTGGAAACGCGTTTCAATTTTATTATCCATCCTCTCAAAAACTACAATCGCTAATCGAGATCAATGACAATACACAAAATTTAAATGCATTGAAAATTTTTGACTACCCAAACTATCGTCGGAAATTGATTCTGCTTACAGCAGCAGTGACGAATATGACATAAATAAAGGATTAGAGCAAAAATCGTAATAGGCTAGAATCTTCGAATATTTATCGGGAAATCTTCATTATTGTTGCGAGCAGCGATAATATTGTGTTGTTTTGCAGGACCAATCATTGAGTTTTGAATTACAAGAAAGGAGGGAGATATTTTGTCACCTTCATATAAATTTGCGTAATAAACTGGTAATTCTGTTATTCTCTTAACCATTTCCTAGTTTGCTTCTTACTCTGGCGAGGGTGCTGTAACATGTCAACATTTATTTGCGTTGTTATAAGGAGGTACGGAATATTTTAAAACGCTTTCAGTTCACAGAACCTCGTACATGCAAGAACTAAGAAACATTTTCGAAGAAAGTTTGAGTATAACAATGTTGTGGTGACCGACACGCCAACTCTGCTTACATGATAGCACAGGGTCATTTTTAGCGCATTTTTTCATTTATGGAAAAAAGGCGCTATTGTGCTCGTCATGTTCGTCTGTCTATCCGTCCGTCCGACCATCCATCTGTCTGTCTGTCTGTGACTTCAAGCTTTCGTCGATTTTAAGAAAATGTGTTCTCTGTCACACACTGCAGTGAGTACTGAGTTATATTTTTTATCGACAGTCTTCACTTAAAATCACTTCAATGCACATAGCAAGCATCCATCCACTGCAGTATAAACAAACCGCGTACTGAACAAAGCCTGCAGTCTTGAGACTTTCCTATATGAACAAGCAAACTTCTGAATCGTAAATTAAAGTAATAAACATAAATACTTCGAATAATACCAATAAATTATTTACATCAATTCACGTATCCTACTATGTAGAAGAATCATCAGGATTTAACACGCAGAAACATTGGGCATCACTCCTCACAACAATATATATTATCTGTTAAAGACCTCTTCCTCATTTAAAATTCCAAAATTTCTAGACTAAAATTGATATACACAAATTAAACACCATATATATATTTCAAGTAAAATTTTACTACGCGTAAGATGATAAAAATTACACACGAACTTCCCCCATTATACGCTGTCTCCCAACAAGTGCAATTGGCACATGCCACAAGCGCTTCCTTTCTGCAGAGGCAATATTTACATCATGTATTACATTTCTTACCCTCGTAAAAGTGCAAAATTGACTCATTTATCACCGTAAAGTGAAAATAAACATAATGTTAGAGGGGATTTTGTAAAAAAATAATGCCTTTTCAAAGGTAGCAGTAACAACGATGGTCGGTACAACGGCGTTCAAGCCCAATTGCGTGGCGCTTTACTTGGCTTGAACTTGGCTACAATTTTTTCTGAATTTATTGCGATGCGATTCAAATCTTATAAGAAAGTCATTTATAACAGACGCTATAGTTGCCTAGCAGACGAGGTTATATTTTGTAGTTAAATTTCAGGAGCAAATTACGTAGACTATTGAACTTCAGTTCAAGGAATTTCCTGGAATATTAGGAAATAAATTTTCTATATTAACGTGTAGATTTTAAAATTTGTGCAATAAAGTTAATTTTTATACTTTATTGAGGATTTTCAGTGATAGCTCATTTGAAATATACTATGCTCGAATATTTTTATTCCTCAAATGTTCTTTAAAATGTAACTATTTGATCGACGATTGGCAATTGCCCCAACATTATAACACGGAAGCCAATATAGTACTACAGGTTATCATCATTTGCTCAGCTGGCAACGCTTGCCAAAGAGGTGCTTACAATGGCAAAGTTTTAGGCCTAAAGGACTCCTGAAAACAAACTGCCAACAACAGCCTCCAGAACGCGTCCCACTCATCATAAATAATTCCTATGGTTCTTTTAATTTTTGGTAGCCAAGTTACAAGCTGGGGGGGGGCGAGGTGGAGGATGGGGGCGAGGTGGGTGATGGGTTGGGACTGGCTTGTCCCCGCTTGCTGAGGAGGCGAGTCATGGGCGTCTAGGGCGAGTAATCCAAGATGGCGGCCTGTCGTGGTTGCGAAAAAATAACACCAGCTCTAAAATTTAATATTTAATATTTAATTTTTCATATTGATTCATTAAATTGTACATTTGATTTTCAATTTCTATTTTTTTTCAAATAATGCTTTCAGGACACCGCCGTTTTCGGAGCTGACGAGTAGCTACACTACGTGTGAAATTAATCAATAATTTATTATTTGACTTATCGCAATTCAAATACAAGTTCTCACTTTCTAGCTCTCGGGACAGTTTGGTGTAGTGGTTAGAGGCGTCGGTTTGGGCTAGTAGGAAGGATCTGGAGGTCGAGGGTTCGAATCCCGGGCTGGGACTTCTGGCGAAGTAGCAACTTCTGAAAAAACCTCCACCCCCCCCCCCGCGGGGGAAGCGAACTCTCGCCCCCAGACCCCCACCGCATAGTTCAAGCAATAGGCATTACCCAACCCAACAATCTGTCCTGCTTCCCTAGGGAAGGGTATAAATATAAAGGTGCCATTTTCCGAAGGTTAGGGTGTAGCTGTAGGTAGAGAACGAGCTGTAGGTAAACGGGTTACGTAGATGGGGGGCAAACAAATTTTGTCCGTATCCATGTTACTGAAGTAAACTCCTATATTGAAGGTCGTTCACAGGCAATCGAATTATCTGTGACAATCACGTTATCTTAAGTTCAACAGTCCCTAAACCAACTTGATCGAGCAAAACCATCCAATTGCAAGTGCGGAACCTTCCTTGACGAACATTTTTATACCAACTTAAGATCATCGAAACTTTCGATAATCGTTTAACATGTTTCGTCATTTGACCTTCGATTTTCGTTACTCCTTGGATGTTTGTGTTTTAAGGAACTCATAACATTGGTGCCGGAAGAAGACCATGATTCAAGTTCAGCCATTCTCAGTATTACAAAACCAATATGCGACTCTTTTATAATTTTTTCTACGCCTAATGAAAATATAAATTAGCATCCTTGCTTGAAAATTCTCGTGTCTCGCATTCTTTTTTACTGCGGTTACTTGAACAGTTAAAGTATGAAATATCAGTGTTAGCGGATCGTACGTGTTCTTCCAGGCCTCGTGCTTTGCTTTGTCGGGTTACCAGAAGGTTGTTGGTTTGTTGCTACGGAAATTTACCTTGGCCAAACTGCCAAAGTCACAACCTCCATCCGATATAACCTTCGTTCATGCTCGGAGGATGGACAAAGGTTCAGTCCGGGAACTGAAGATATGTTCAGTCCGGAGTTAACTGAATATATTATATATGTTCAGTGCACGGCCCGTCGGCAGGGAACGGACCGTGACTGGCATATGCCTAGCACGTGCCCGGAAATATGGTGTGAAGCAAGAATTAAAAGACCCACAACAGCCACAAGTTTGTGTTTGCTGCTAAGTTATCATGCCTCTGCCAATCATCAATCATCTGACTATCATTCCACGCATATCATCGTCCCCTCCCATGCCAAACAATTGAAATGTGATATTTTGAATTGAAATTTTGACACCAATCTGGCAGTGCTGGAATGACTGCCAACACAGCGCTAGCTGCTACGCCTCTACTGATAGAAAATAAATCTCAGCACTCACTGCAGTGAGTGCCAGAGAGCACATTTTCTCGTCAACGAAAATGTGAAGTCACGGGCAGACGGACAGACAGACGGACATGACGAAGACAATGGTATATTTTTACATAAATGTGAAAATGCGCTAAAATGACTTTCACAGCATTGCATTGGTGGGTGAACGACGAGGTGATAGTTCTGGGAGCAGAGTTGCTCAGTCAGAGATATCAGCTCACTACTTATACCGGTCAGTAGTGGGGTTCAGGGAAGGGAGAGGTGGGAATATTAGGATTCAATGAGTGAAATTCACTCCTCCAT
The DNA here is from genome assembly GCF_000764305.2 of Hyalella azteca. Lineage (NCBI taxonomy): Eukaryota > Metazoa > Arthropoda > Malacostraca > Amphipoda > Hyalellidae > Hyalella > Hyalella azteca. The sequence continues at coordinate 17,848 of NW_025937450.1, read as the reverse complement.
AGACTTGATAATTTCGTGGCGCCATTCGAAATTTGTGGTCCATTTTCTGGGCCAGCTAAAATATTTAGAATAAGCTAACGAAACACGAATTGTCATTTTTTAAGTTCGTAAAAAACTTCACAACACCAAGTATTTATCTGTTCAAGATAACTTTGATGCTCAATATCACGAATAAATTATAAAAATATAATGAAGAAAATACTTGGGAAAATTAGTTACATTTCAGATCGAAATGTTCTAATGATATACATATTCCTGAGCATTCGCTTTACCGTTAAAATTTTCCTTTCGTGTCGCTAAATCTCATCCAATGTGCAAGAGTAATCTGTAGGAATTGAGTATCGATTACTTCAGTGAGAGAAGATTAGCTAGTTATTTATAATTGTCATGTAAAAACGGTTAAGCTCTACTGCGCTAGATGTCGCTGAGTAGTTGCGATGAAGGATGTAGCAGCAGGTTTGGTAATTATACCAAGTTCTTTGGTCAGGGCTGACTATATCGTCTCCATTACCAATGCGCCTGAGGGAAACTTCTGCTTTGCTGCGATTTCCTCGTGCCTTTAAATCGGTACCTTGACTGCGGCTGCCGATTTAATTTCCATCATTAAATTTTATCTGGTTAATAGACAATGTTAGTCTTGTTAGAGTGTAGGACGGTATGATTTTATAGCATAATGCTTAAAGAAATAAGAAACAACTGCACATATGCAATCCGACAAGGTTTATTATATTTTTGCACATAATAAGCGTGCGCTAACTGAAATACTGTACACTGTACGCAATAGCGATTGCAGTTACAATATATACGTTTAAAAATTACTCTTTAAAGACAACACTTCTAGAGAATACATTGTCTCCAATGTTACAGATGTACAATGAATTACTCGTTTTATCTACGAATAATAAAAAACTTAATTTTTCACTTTTCTTAATACATAAAATTTTTTCAAATTATCTATTCTGTCAATTGATTCATGCATTGCCTCCGACTTTACACAAGTGTGCAAAATTTCAGATCAATTGGACAGGCAAAAGTGTGTCAAATATCAATAATCAGATTTGTAGCTGACAAAATTATAATTATTTTTTTTAATATTAAAAAAATTTTAATTTTTATAATCATTTATTCTGTCAATTGAATCGTGCATATACTCCAACTTTGTGCAAGTGTGCTAAATTTCAGATCGATTGGACAGGTAGAAGTGTGTTAAATATCGATTATAAGATTTGTAGCAGACAGACAGACCAGAAGTGAAGTTTAAAGAGAACTAGTGTCAAAGAAAAATATCGAAATCAAAATCAAAAACATTGATCAAAGAAAGATATCTCTACGTTTGTTGTGAAGGTAGCCGTCGAGTAAGCACAACTGCAGCAGTTGAGCAAGGGCAAGAGCACATACGCACGTGTGAGTAGCAAGGACCGTGAACAAAAGCCAAAGCGTAAGCTGCATGCGGCGCAGATGCAAATGATGCGCGGGCAATTTGGCTGCAGCTTCCAGCTGAATGTATGGGCGCTGAACTCACTGCACTGTTGCCGTTTGTACGCCTTGCTCTGGCAACTCATAGAAGTCATGAAGCCCATTTTGGAAAATCACATTCACTCAACGCTGATCACTCACCGCTAATCAGTCAGCACTGATCACTCAACACTGATCACTATACATAAATCATCGATGGGCGAAGCCATTGACATTTAAAAATAACAGAAAAATCAGAAATTTAATGAGCAATAACTCTATGTTACTTCCATAGTTTTGAAGCAGGTTTAAAATTGATATAGAAAGCCTTACAAAATTTAGGAGCGTGACCGACTCTGAAATAAATGTTGCCTATAGGCCCCGAGGAGCACGTAAATCAGCCGCTCCGACTCCTCTTCGGCTTGAGTTTGACGGACAGCCTCTGGGCAGCTTGAAAGCTCGGTAAGACACGGCTCTTTGTCATACCCGCAGGTGACTAAAAAGTCGGAAAGGAGAGTCTGACGAGAAGGTAATTTCGATCTGGCAGCCAATCAGAACCAGAATAACTTTAGGCCGAGTGTAGCGATTCCTCTGCTGAAGCCTAGGCGTTATTCGAAATTTTGTTGGAGAAGAATTATATTGCAACTAAATAGACAAGCGAAATTACCATCGACTGTACGTATAATTATAAAATTTCTATGCAGTCCTGATTCCGTTGTCAATAGAAATAAAATGCCATAGACAATCATACAAAAATGTTAATTAGGAAAAAAATCTGTGATTATCATACGTTTTGTTAAATATATCACGCGACCAAATTTGAAGTTAAGTCTCTGAATTGCATTTGTTGCTAAGCATGAATCATAGCTGGTGCTTAAATTCTAATCTTGAATCAGAGACTTAGTTTTCTTCGTGCGGCTATTGTCAGTTCAGGAACTCGTGGTATCCGTTCGCCAAAACTTCTGCGATCGCCACGGTCGGCAAAAGTTGAGTATGTGAATTCACAGAAAGGTAAGAATTTTTGAGATTCCGGTGAGTCATGGGTCAGTGGGAATGACGGTTGAAAAGAAGAAAATTAATTTTAAAAAATAGTATTTTAAAAACACGAGAACTTACAGGAATTTAGCATCAGAATTCGAATTTCAATTCATAGTTTCAATAAAGCATTCAAATGAGCGAACAACACGACTAAGTGAGATGCTCTTTTATGGAAAGAGATAAGTAACAGCGCCCCTTGTGGTCATAATAAAAAAATGTTTTAATAATAATCAACTGTTGTTTGGTGCTATGTTGCAATTGAAATTTTCTGTAAATTGCAGAATGCTTCGCTTAAAATGTAGATTTTACAGAAATTATTTGCATCATCATGTATTCAAGACGATAATTACATTACGAAGAGCGACGCCAACGCCATAGCACACAAATTATTGAGAATCTTGTTGAGAATAAAATCTCCTGAACTAAACGTGCTTGATTAACAATTTAGTTATCTTGGTTCTTTGCATTCGATAAGTTAATTGAGTCATAATAAAATATTCACACACCATCACTAATCATAAATTGCTGCCTAGATGGCATTAATAATCACATGAAATAATTACATGAAATAATCACATGAACACTTTCAATTAACGTTAAATTATCACAAATGGTTTATTTTATCGTTACCGTTAAACACTTTAAATTACCGGTCACGTTATATTGCAATTTAGTGTGGTCACGATAAGCCTCTTCTAGTCCAGACATTGCGAAGTTAGCAACTTTCCCAGAGGAGCTAATGCCTCAAGTCTCGAGTTTGCGGAACTGTTCTTTGGTCCGGAAGGTGGAGCTGCATGAACCCACCCGGAGCAGCGAACTTTGGCCTAACTTCCAGGAGGCGATCTCTGATCAGGACTAAAGATAGCAAGAAACCTGCGACTTAGATAGCATCAATAGACGTCACTCCAAATAAATTTCACTTCGAGGCGCCGTGAGTAAAAAATGAGAGTTGCAGAAGTACGCGCTTTAAAGGTTTACTATCGACGGAAAATATCCAAAGAGGGTCGTTCAATCTCATTGCTTGCCGTTAGTGACAATACATGAATCAGTTATTGGACAGAGGATCTTTCTTATATGATTATATTATGCACCAGGGAGACAGCAATATGAAATGTGGCTCATTTTAAAAGTTCATTCCAGTTTTATATTGAGTGATAAATCCACCAAAAGATAAGTTCATTATTTGTGACTAAACTTGTTCGATTTATAGAAAATTTTATTCATAAGAGATAAGCCAAAGCTATGACATTATATACATATGTCGATTTAATGCACAATTTTTTTCCTTTTTAATTATTTCAATAATCAATTCTCGGACCGGTAATGAATCATGTTTCTAATTAATTGCGCGAAAACTATTGAAAATTTTGATACATTGAGAAGTGAAACCTATGCCATGTTTTTATATCTCTCTTATTGAGAGGTCAAGTCTTCTTTCACAGAATGGGTGATATTTTCATCGAGGACTTCATAGCCCAACAAAATGACGTTACTGCCTCAAGCTACTGAGGAAAATGATCAGATGATTTGGATTGAATAATACTTACTTTCCTAAAAAAAATTACGTTCTGCAACAAATACGAGATTAATATTTCTGAGTCAGCTGAGAACTTTACGTAAAATTTAATATTTGTTTTCATAGCTTAATTATCGAATCTTATCGAATTTCACTTCGTTTTGTCAATTCACTCCACAAACTTCATTCAGAAATTGCTTAAACGACAAAATGAAGTTAACTATGGACGATCTCTTGTTGCGGGTCATATAATAAAACCTCATAGAATAAGTTCATTAGACGTAACAATTATGCCACCTCTATGCCTCTAATGGCTGGGCCACGGGAAGGCTGGAGATTCAGTCCGGAACAGTAGGCAATATCACGGCGCCCGACACGTTTGCCTTTGATTACAGGGTCATCTGCTGAGGCCTTCTGCTTGATGAGGGTAAGAGCTTTGACGGCTTTAATACGCATTCACGGAAATCAATAAGCATTCACTGTTATCGTTCACGTGGTTTTAGATTTTAATCGTGGTTTTAGATTTTAAGAAACCTACGTTAATGTTGCATGGATCGTAACAACCGGTCCGTTTCGGACTCCTTGCCAATCTATCACAAATGAAATCGTCTCTCAAAATGAGTTAAAAGTTTTCTAGTACGTTAATGAATATAATCAAATTCTCAGAGGAAAGGAAACTACATTCAGAATTGAGGAAGTTCAATAAAATTTTGCCATCTTCTCAAGAATCCAAAGATAATTTTCTCCAGAAGAAATTATCGACCAAAATTTTCGCCAGTTTGCCCTATAAAAACAATTTCGTTGGATAATATTCTAAAAAAATATTACTCAGTACTCACTGCAGTGAGTGACAGAGAGCGCATTTTCTCGTCGACGAAAACTTGAGGTCATGGACGGACGGACAGACGGACGGGCGGACAGACAGACAGACAGACGGACATGGCGAGTACAATAGTGCATTTTTTCCATAAATGAGAAAATGCACTAAAAACCATCACCATTAAACATTTCACGATCAATATAGTGGCACTGATAAATAGTGGCACTGATAAGACTTTGTGCACAACATCGTTGTTTATTCGCAGTCCTCCGACCGAGCCGATTGCTGTTTTTTTATAGCCTTGTAGTATTTTTCTACACAGACATTTGCGGGAGCCGGCATGCGGGAAATAACGGGCGTGCAACAGAGAACTCAATACATCCCGAACGGATAAATTATATAAATACCAGTGGATAAAATAGTTCATTGAAAGAATGTAAGTGGAACGAGGTAATTGATGTTTGTTTTCAAACGCCTTGGATAGAAAGAAGGATTGTTGCACTGTAAGTTTAATTATGTTAGGTCAGTCAGCAAGCACCACTTCATTCATAGTGGTTCAAATTTTTATTCATGTATTATTAATATGAAATAAATTTCCAATATATGAAAACAACTTAAATGAAGACAAATCAACTAAAAAAATCTCATCGAAACCAAATTTCCTTCCGGATCGCAGTCGCTTGAGTATAAATATTCTCTTATTGTTTATCAGTCTAATCTATAATTTATCAGATCACCTTGACAAAGCTGCTGCACAAAGAATTAGGCGCCGTACTTCAATTTTCGAGTCTGCAAAGGCTGTCAATTTGTGATTCCGTTTACGCGAGCTGAGCCTACAACGGTAGTTCAACAATTCAGGCATGACAACAGATCACGTCCTCTATAAGCTACCTACATCTTCCTCATTCCTTTTAATATAACCTTCTATGACAGCGCCACGTCACTGCAAAGACAATGATAATCATTTCCTGGAGGATCATAAAGATGGCATCGTCTTTTACGAGCAGCATCTCCAAGAACAAAGCGGCCATGAAGCTTCCAGTCATCAGGCAGGCAACCTCGACCTTTATTGCTTGATGGATCATGAAGTGGGAAAAATGCAGTGATGTCCTACTTGATTTTTAACCTTTATTAAATTCAGAGCGCACATATATGACGTATCACATATATGAGGTATTTTATGGTCCATTGCTTGAAGAAAGCCATCTAAAGCGTGAATTATTTGTTTCTCAATGTTGGCATGATTATGACTGGTAAAATCTAGAAGTTTAATGATCACACTCTACTTTGCCTGCGTCTTTGCTTAATAAATAGCTGGAGAGCAGTGCGATCTAATTTTTGAACGCATTAATTTGAGCAAATTACTCATGTACATACTAGAGCTAAGCCCGGCGCGTGTCGTGTCCGGCACAGCGGCACAAGCAGGATAGAGCCGAGCTATTTTCTACAACGCAGCTTTATAACTAGTACTGAAGGCTTGCCCCGCGAGAATGCTTGCTCGGTTGAGAGAGACTATCACTCATACCGGCAGTTATTTATAGTACATCACAAAGGGTTTAAAGCTAGGTACGTTTAAGGGTTAAAACAGAATGGTGGACTTAATAATGTTTGAGAATTGTACTAATTTTAGAAATAGTATAGCAATAGCATATTGGAATATTTTCTTTATAGCCTTCTGCCATAACGGTTTTGCATGCTCTTTGGAATTTATAAATTTCGTGATCTGGTGGGGCCTACACGGCACAACGCACCTGTGCAATACCTTCTACCAAATATAGGAAAATATTTCAAATCAGGATCAAAACTTCAATTTTCAGATTATGTCGATGAAGACGAATATTTATTCCTTGCTCTTTTTATTTTATTTAGGTTTTGCCACTTCAACTCTTTTGTAGATAGAAAAGATCTATAAATAAATCAAACAGATTGTGCTGACGAATTTTTTTATCCACGATCAGTAAATTTAATTATTTTTCCTCTCAGGAAATTCAAATATATCAGATATATTTATTATTTCTATGATGCGATTCAGCTGAAAATATAATAATATAGAAATATGAATTTTTCGATATAAAACGATTGTTTAATAAACTACATCGGAGAAATTGTCTCCAAAAGGTTGATGTGGAAATCTCCTGAACTGAAATAAACTGAAAAGTTGTTTCGTATATAATATTTTCTTTACATTTTGGCCGCATCAATTTTGTAGATGAAAATTTTTAAACAATTTTTAAATGATGCATTTCAATGAAATAAAAATAAGTTGAAATGAACGGCTAAACTATACTACAAAATTACATTCAAATTTAGGAATCATGCGAAGTTAAATATTATTAATCTAGGGAAGATTATTTCATGATTTAACAACCGCAGAAAGCTTTCAATTGTGTGGCTAAGAACTTTATTCAGTTTGATGGAAGACTTTTGATTGAACCACAAAATGTATGTTGAGATTGAACTGCCTCTAAGGAGTAAACGATATTGATCATGTAAAATTAAACCTTGTCACACACTACCGATCGTTCGATCAATGAATAGCTCCCGTATTAGGCACTGGATAAAATGCCCACAATTAAATATTTTCTACACAAATTAACCACAAATACAGTTCATGCAGAATATATATGGACTTATGTTAGTGATATTTTTACCATTAGATAATTTATAGAACTCAACTCAAGCAGCTGTCAGTGTGACAAACTTGGACCGGAAGCGGACTTTTGGTGCTGAGGTCGTGCGTTTAAACTCCAAGGCTACCGCACTGTTTCTCCCCACGCTATCTGCCTGGAGTCTTTAATTGAAGCTCCCGCGCTTTATATAATAGAATACATTAATTCAGAAATCACGCCTTTAAACTTATTTATGTATATAACTGTATTATTCATTCAAGCACTCCACGTTTTCCACGTTTGAGCGTGAAATCTAGTATCTTCAAGTATCACTCTTTCCATAATCGTCGTATTTTTAATTTTTGAAAGTAAATCTCGGTAGAATTAGTTTTCGAAAGTATGTAGTTCAATAATGACACCAATCAAAATGTACTAATTGAGGAAAAATATTTCGCTATATTAGAAGAATGTTTTGTTCACATTTCTTCCGGTTCATGATGTTCATGAGTAACTTTATTGGACCAACAAATAAGTGGAATTTGTTATGTAATGAGGAGGTGGAATTATATTTAATTTTTTGGGATAATTTACAGTGAATCAACCAACATGTCTATGTAACATATTGACAATTATTATATTACTGTAAATTGAAGTATATATTGGCTATATAGAAATAGGCTCGGTTCCAACTTCACAGTGCTAACAAATTTAGGGGAAATAGTTTTAATGTCTACTTATTATTATTAACGTCATGCTATTTCTTCATCCTTATATATGATAGAAACCTGTATATTTATGTAACGCAAATTTAACACAACATTTTTACACATCAAACGGCATAGATGGGACACTTGAAAGTATAGTATGCACTGTTACTAGGAAAAATTAATAAATTCATTCGAATTTACACAGAACACATCTCATGAAAGGTCTTCGTAAAATCAGACAATTGATTAGTAACGAAAAGTGCTCAATTCCACAGTCCACTCACTCAGGCAACTCAACAATAGAAAGCAAGCGACTTCAATACCTGAGAGTAACCGAAGCAATCTTTATAATACAAGTGCCGCGGTACACTGGGATTGGCAGACTGGATTGCCGCAGGGAGAGGATGCTGCGTGATGATTGCAGAGGCTAAACTACACGATTTTGTAGCGTTCAAAGCGTGCATGCAGAACACAGATGTTCGCTTACGTGCTGGTGGATGGGGAATTATGGACTATCGAATTGTGAACTAGAGGAAGAAACGGAATATACCAATATATTATATCATGATAAAGATTGATATAGATGCCAATGCCTAGGGTCCATGGCATGATATAGATATATAGATACCAATATATTATATGATATCATGATATAAATAGATATAGATACCAATGCATAGGGTATATGGTCTCAGGGCGCTTTAATACAGGTTGGGGAGAAGAATATCTCTCGGTTGAAGTGATTTACGAATCGGCATTAATTACGTCAGATTATTTACAATGAAAGTTAGTCTTGGTGCATTAGACTTAGAAAATCAAGTGAAAGAATTCGCATATTGGGTTTTCTGACAGGTCTGTTCGAGGGTCTATAGAATATTTGAATCATTCGTTTTCTCACTATTTTGGTTGTGTTAAATTGGTGAAAAGATTTGATTTTGTTCAAGATGAATGATATCTTTAACTCTAGGAATCGCTGACGACCCACAAAACTCAATAGCCTACAGCATAATTGAAGTCCATTCTGTGAGCATCTAAATTTGTAATCAGTAACTTAACGTGCATCTCCAGGGTTTGAAATACAATTGTTTTACTTGAATATAGAAAATAGTCGAATAAACTAAACATTATTCATACTATAAACTTCAGAAATATTCTAAATCAAATTTATAGGCTTGGCTACTTAAAACCATTCGCAAATAGGTTTCCTCAGTATTGTACTGGATTATGTAAATTAAAAACAGATTATGTAAAAAACAGATTGCAGTTTCAGCAATTTATCATATTATTAATTATGAGGTACAAATGTGTAATCAAATAAAAACCGTTCAAATGATTCAGACTAATCAATGCCGTATACCAATTTATCGATGGATTGTGGCGACCTAACTTAGACGACACTAGAGCCTATGGTCAAGGTATAAGAACTAAGACGGAATCTTCCGAGGGATTCAGGCAAAACATTCTGGTACATAACGTGAGTATAATAAACAATTGTTTCTGATTAACGCAGAAGGCATGTCAAATGGCTCAATGAAGTCATAAAATTAGCAAAAAATAAGTCATCTACCCAGCTAAAATTTTTAGCGGAATTCCCGTCAGTTGAGCGTCGACTGTTCAGTGGTCAAAAATATGCCATGATTTTTCTTAAGTAACGAGCGCTGCATTGCCACGCAATCGTTGGGGAATTAGATCCGCCTTATTCGACTGTGATCCGATTTCACGGCAGGAAACGAGTAGGCCGTTGTGGTAAGTTGGATTATGTCCGGAAATAAATAACGTATTTTTTCATTAACACACCGAGAGCTCGGAACACTGGCTCTAGCGAAGCATTAAAAGTATTGAATAAATACCTGAACTCGTGACTCGGGGAGGAAAGATTGCAGGAACGTCGAGTAAAATTACTTTCTGAAAATACTGTTAATTTCTACATTACACCAGCAAAATTGGTCACGAATTTTTTTTCTTATTGAATTCAGTAGATACTAGATAATTTCAAGTGTGCTGTCACAGAACTTCTGCTGCCATCAATATAAAGTTGAACATTATTTTTACCAGAAGGGGTTCTATTCTATTTCACTTCATTGCTTTAATCATGTATTTTTATTGCTGATTTTTTTATTAGCTGACGGTATTAATATAAATTAAAATTTATTATTATATGAGAGTGAATGCAGGAAATGGAAAAACTCTTTACGTATAGAGTAGACAGTAAATAGTCCTGCAACAACGAGGTGATTTATCAGGAAATTCTTATTTTATTCCATTAAAGAAATCCAAAACTTGGGAATGTTTCGTTCAAGAGAGTCAAGGTGAATTAATAGAAGTGTTGACAGAGGTTTGATGCGCCGATGAATAATGATGTAAGCTATGTGATATAAAATTTCTTACGAATATTCGGATAAATGTTATCACTCCATGACAGCACAACCCTAGGAATAAGGAACTCCCAGCAATTCCTTATTCATTTCATCCTCTGTACAGATATCGTTGCAGCAGCCAGGCAACATCCTCCAATATGTTATAAGCTCATCCATTTGTTGCTTGTTTACAGCCCATTTATCGATTATAAATATAAGAATGTAAACTAGAGGTACAGATGTTGATTTAACGCTTATGAACACCTTGATAAATCAGCAAGTCCAGCAAATATGAAAAAATCAATGATATTCATTTATACAAAATCTATCGTACAAAAATATTTCTATGCGCGAATTAACTCATAACAACAAGAAACACGGTCATGCGTTTGGAAGAAAACAATTCTGTAAATTTAATAACAAGAGCTCTATTAAATCTTAAAGTAATTGTTTGTTATCTGCGTTATTTTGTTATCTGCGTTATTCCGTTGTCTTTGGCACATCAAATGCTACTGAAAACTGCCGAGATTCTCCATGAGGGATATTTTGTATTCCAGCGTATCCCCGTAAGTGGCCTGGCAAACATTCCTGCGGGGCGGGATTTGTACAGAAAAAATATATGGCGAGACGCCCATACATTTTTACGACACAGCAAATGTCGAGCGACACATGCGAATATTTTTCATTAAATTGTTTAGTGCCTGTCCTGAGATTCCCCTGCCTAAAATATGATTCCTTGGGCCTAGCCAAGATTTTTTACTTTCAAAGGTAAGAAGAAAGATGGCGTGACGAGCGGCGTAGCGTTGACGAATATTACAGGAAATTCTTGGTCGTTCATCTCAAGCATCAGCGAGTTTTCCTTATTGTGCAGCTTCTCAGGAACTCTCCTCTTAGCTTATGCATGAAAATAATTCAGGAATTAGTTGAGCATCTTTCTAGAGTTCCGTAATTCAAAAATTTACCGGATGGTTTGGGTAGTCGGCACTGAAAAATTTCTTCCGGAGTGAAAAAATAGCTAAGTTACAGGAAAATTTTTCAAGATATTCATCAAGACATGCTGACAAACTTTCAAAGGTAAAGCCTGTGGCATTAGAGTATTTAATACAGTATTTTACACCTAATTATGTAATACATTTTTGCACCATAAAATGTAACAGTAACTTTACACTTTCCATCTTTATATTTTTCAAATAAAAAGGAAGCAATAAATACGCAAGAGCAAACAAACCTATCCGTTATAAATTTTAATCGGACGAAAACTAAAGGAGGTGCAAACTTTGTTATTGCATTTGAAAATATATTCAACCTATATTGGCCTGACTTGGTGGAAAAACAGTTGACATGAAATGGATTCCCTTCAATAATCTAACGGGCATTTAATCCTAGTAAATAATAATCTAACATCACTTAATTATTAATGTATAGAGGTACAGTTTCAGTCTATATGCCATCGTTGTAATGTGTATTATTAACGTCGGTATGACGGCACGCTACAAAACAGCCTTCCGGTACCCGAAACCGTGCCTCTAATATTTTTCTTTTATTTTCCATGGAAGTCATTGAAAATTATCAACAGTAGCTTTGGTTGAATACCGCCCACAGTTTTTACCCCATTTATATGTTAAACACACAGTTTGCTTGAGCTTAGTTCCGGTTACCTTGTTATCAATTATTCAGATTGTATAGGCTGGACTTCGAAGAGTTTCCTTTCAAGTTATGTTGCGTTTTCATGATATTGTTTTTATTCCTTAACCATTCCTTCTTTTTATTTTTTAATCCATTAATTGAATCAAATGCTCATAATATAAATCATTCCTAGATGCCGGTATTTCCATTAAGCATTGAACACTGCGTGAGGTTGATATGTTTGAACAGGAGGTGGATGGTGTGAAATCGAGTCGTCGAGTTGCATTGTAGTTTGTGTAACGCTACCAGACAAAGATATTCCTGGCCTCAAGTCAACACAATGCGCGCTTCTCGCTGAATTTAGCAGCAAGGCGTGCCTTACAAGGCCTATGGCAGCTGCAGTGTTCCAGGTCAAACTGGGGAATGGGCAATGCGTGCTTTTTAGTTGCAACACCATCACCATATGTACTACAGAAGTTAGGAGGAGAATTCGGCGCGTGCTATAAGAACTTCTATAAGATTAAATACATGAATTGTTTTGGTGGAGAATCAATGTGATGATAAAGTAGAAGATTTGGAGGATGATAATTTCCACGATTTATAGTGGAGAAAAAATTCGCCTACCGGTCAGAGCTGTGCAGCAATAATTCTTCACTTGCACCTTTAATATCTGCAGCAATTCTTCACCTGCTCTTCTGGACAGTACAGCAATTCTTCACCTGCTCTTCTGGACAGTACAGCAATTCTTCACCTGCTCTTCTGGACAGTACAGTAATTCTTCACCTGCTCCTCTGGACAGTACAGCAATTCTTCACTTGCTCCTCTGGACAGTACAGCAATAATTCTTCACCTGCTCCTCTGGACAGTACAGCAATTCTTCACGTCTCTTATACACATCTAGATGTGTATAAGAGACAGGTCCAGAGGAACAGGTGAAGAATTGCTGTACTGTCCAGAGGAACAGGTGAAGAATTGCTGTACTGTCCAGAGGAGCAGGTGAAGAATTATTGCTGTACTGTCCAGAGGAGCAAGTGAAGAATTGCTGTACTGTCCAGAGGAGCAGGTGAAGAATTACTGTACTGTCCAGAAGAGCAGGTGAAGAATTGCTGTACTGTCCAGAAGAGCAGGTGAAGAATCTGTCTCTTATACACATCTAGATGTGTATAAGAGACAGGCCCTGGACAGTACAGCAACTCTTCACTTGCTCCTCTGGACAGTACAGCAATAATTCTTCACCTGCTCCTCTGGACAGTACAGCAATTCTTCACTTGCTCCTCTGGACAGTACAGCAATTCTTCACCTGCTCCTCTCGATAGTGCAGCAATTCTTCACCTGCTCCTCTGGACAGTACAGCAATTCTTCACCTGCTCCTCTGGACAGTACAGCAATTCTTCACCTGCTCCTCTGGACAGTACAGTATTTCTTCACAGGCCCGTTTGCTCAGTGGGGCAGTTTTTTCACCTGCTCGTCTGCACTGTTAAGCAATTTCTTCCTACTACAAGTGACTACAGTTCAGCAGCCCCGCTATCTGCACAGAGATGCAATTGTGTGTAATTTAGGAGGTAGCGAGCGTGTCAAGATGGAAGAGCCGGGACCATATTGCTGCTCCATTTACCCAAGTCGTAATCTTGGTTAAAGAGTCCGCGAAAACAGCATAGGAAAAATATATACCTTCTTCATTTGCACTTCGCTTTATTTTTTGTGACATTCTGACGACCATCTCGGGTTGAGCGCGGCATTGGAAAGACTTTCTTGCACAAGAAAATAAGGAGGAGATTGGGAACTGGAAAGAGAGGGAAAAATTTGAAAGTTGAATTAATCGCAAAAAAATGTTTAAGATCAACTTAATACTTTATTCATAGTTTTTTAAAGTTTTTACATTATTATACAGGAATACCAGCTTTGTATTTTGATAAAATTTAATTCCCAAGTCATAAATATGCGGTTGTGCGAGCAAAAGGCCCGTTAATCTCACATGTATTTACCTTAAAATATCACATTCTTTTGTTACCAAGAATTCACAGTCCGCCATCAGATTATCTCGTAAGGTCGAAAAGCGTATTAAAATGAAACAAAAACATCAAACGGGAAGCAAGGAGAATTTTTCATCGCTGCTAAGCCTCCTTAGGACTGATTTATATTTTCCTGACAGAGCTTCTTAGTTCCAGCTGCTGATTCAAAATTCATGCTCACGCTTAGATCGTCGAGCATTTTTTAAGAGCACATAATGTTTTCATTGAAGTCTTCAAGCCGTAGGCTGACCTTAAATAACTTTTGCCTAGAGTTATGTAGTCGAGGCGTGACGTCGTTACGTTCCCCGTGTCATGAGCAACAAAAAGCGACACAGGAGCCGGCTAGGAAATTGCGGTTGTGATTCATTCAGACAATTAAATGGTTAATGTGTTCACTTATTTGTTGGTGTTCAACATTGTATTTAATAAATTTATATTATCCGGCATTTGTGCAGAATTTGGTAAGATCCCAGCAGAAGTGCTACTTTCTTTGTACAAAGAAACATCAAAATCGGAATAGTAAGGCGGTCATGACGAGAAACTTATGTAAAATTTTTCTTAGAAATAACTACAGACACTCATGTAGAGGGGCATTTATTTCCTTTATTATATTTAATATCTAACTTTACGAGCAATCTGTTTTATATCGGCTAAATCATTCTAGCTTAGGATCGTAAAAGTATTCGCCCCCAATCGAAAATCTTCCACCAATTTTCCAGCATGCAGGAGGAGGAATTCGGGGTCCGCGGTCTCTAGAAATGCAATTAAAGAACTGGGGAACGTCTGCATCATTTGAGCTTGGCATCACGTGCCTGATTTTTAATTTAGTTATTGAACCGGCATCGGATCCCATTTTTGTGTTGCCGCAAGTTTAAATAAAACTTATTTACTGATGAATAAAAATATTTAACGGTCGTTTCTGTGATTGCCCAAATTAGTTATTTGGATTTGATTTCTTTTTCGAGAAACTAAAGTAATTTGCAAATAATGAATGAAATTACATTCCGGAAGAAATTATTTTACAAAATTACCTATATATAAAACTGGAATCTATCGCATGTACAATTGATACAAATCTTGGTGAATTACAGCTTTTTTAACAATTCAACAGTGCTAAATATTGTTGATAATGATTGATTCTCAAAATATTTTTCAAGCTCTAATGACCAATAAAGTTAACTTTGATAATAAAAGTGGCTTTTATATACAGATAAAATATAAATAAGAAATAACTGACAGTATTCGAAACAAGATTGCTATTTCCAACAACGGAGCTACAAGATATGGCAATACAACCTCCGGAAATCCTTCTCGTTCGCAACGGAGTGTTTCAGGTTTATAATTTGGACGAATATGCCGCTGATATAATTATTTGCGACATTTGAAAGAGATGAAATTGCCTTAATAATTGCCCAGTATAAATGATATTTGGAGCGTGAAAGCCACATATGGGTACAAATATGATTTAATTATATGCCATTGTTCCGTCCAAAATGGTTACTGAAAACTTTTCCATTGAATTTTCGGGAGATATCCTGGGGACACTAACCACTACCTGGGGACGCCAACCACTCACCTGGGGACACTAATCACTCACCTGGGGGCACTAACCACGAAACCGGGGGCACTAACCACACATGGAGGCAACTTAAAATCTTTGTAACGAATTTTGCAGTTTGATGCTGGGAGCATTTATAGGTGTTCAGGAGTTAAACTTCACTTTAGCTGGTCGTACCATTCGCCGGCTCAACGCCTCGGAGCGGGACAGCAGAGCATTTTCAAAGTTCGAGAAAGATAGTTCCAGAAAGATGACGTAGCAGCCGGCCGAAGCCGGCTAATGTCACGGGAGCTCAGCACAAAGAACCTCTTGCCTCAACGGTTAGGACAGAACTCGGCTTTAATTTTGAATAATCAGTTACAATAGCTACGTTTGTCCCGCAGTCGATTTCGATCTCCTATGATAAACTACTCTAGCAACGTCGAGATAACCTGCTCTGCATGACACGCAAAACGAAAATTCCAAACCTGGGAATTGATGACGTACAACAGGGCTCCCCGGACAGTAATTGGCGCGTAGCAGTGAGCCTTATGAGGCAAGGCAATGCAGTGTCTAATAATTTAGTCAGCGCTCGATTGATGACAGCCGTACATCATGTGTCGCGCAGCTAATGGCCATACATGCAACAGCTTGGCAATTTATTGGCCGTCTAAACAACTCTATGACGCCCTCACTTTTCATGGATGATAAGCCTGTTACCCAGTGGAATTTTTCGTTACATTAGGGGCCTCCCCAGAGCACACACAGTCGGCTTAGAGGTGAATCAGGCGCCTACCGGCCACCTACTGTATTCGGGGGCTATTTAGGAGCTGATTGCGGGAGTCGATTACCCAAATATACATAGCACACCGGTTGGTCAGATACCATACACTGGTCAGGTTCTACTGGTCAGATACTGTTATTTGAGCGAGCCATGACCACATAGAGCAGGTAATTTATGCGCTAGGCGAGCTTGGGCCGTCCTTGTGCCTGCGGCTGATATTAATAAAAATTTCGATTGTGTATTCACTAAATCTGAAAATAAATGCGACTGGTGGTAAATAGGTTTACATTTCTAGTTAGTTCTGTATTGAAGGCTCCATCAGTTAATCAAAATAAACAATTTAACTTATTTAAATGGTTGTCAGTTGATTGCTTGCAAAAGCTGTGTCATATTTTATTTTTGACTGGGTAGTATTTTCTCAATTTAAAGCTGGTTTTCATTGAGAAACGGGAGCACCTAAATAACCAACACTTTTTTAATTATTCAGCCATTTAGGTATTCAGACACTCGTGTATTATTATTCAGATATTCAGGTATTAAGCTAAAGGTTCAAAAAAGGCACAGTTATTTAGTCTGCGAGAGTGCCTTCTCGTTTGGGAATATTATTTTTGTAAGAAAGCTGCAAAAATAGGATCAGTTGAATAGCTGCAAATTAAAATGTTCACAAATGAGAATATTCTGTTAATAGACCACTGATAAGCAACGGACGAAGCACTGATAAGTAAAATATTTGAAGAAGACCAATAAAAAGCTGGTGAATTGTGTTTCCATTGATATTAACTTTCAATTTACTTATAAATTGATTCTATAATTTTCATACGGGCTTCAATGAAAACAATTCATTTTACGAAGCACCTACACTTTAAATGTTTCATGTTGGCTGAAAAATAGGGAATTTTGAATAGGGTTCTAAATTAGACAGTAATTTGACGCTCGCAACAAATTACACACTCATGGGAGATAAATCGATGAAAATAATTACACTAGCGACATGAGCTCTGAACTGAAGCGAACACGTAATCGACAGCATTGAATTGCCCAGTTCACACCTTCTCTTCTTTGGACGTACTCGTATTGCGTTTGCCCAATGTTCGACTAACATATTCTGACTTCGTCCAGTCAAACTATATATTTACCTAGAAAACGATAATGATAAATAAATAGATAATGAGAGTAAATTGTTAACTATGAGTAGAGAAGAAAATAATAGATGCATGCGATAAAATAGATAATCTGAGTAAATTAAAAATACGATAATATAAGTTATGTAACTGCCTATCAACCAATACACTGTAGATGTATACAGCTCGGTACATGTTTACTGAGCGCCAAGGCTTTGTTTTGAATAGTCCAAGCTCGCCTCGGGTCGTAGCAAGGCAATCAAAGG
>NW_025937449.1:0-1380 GCF_000764305.2 Hyalella azteca | reverse complement strand
CCAACCACGGCTGCACCTCGCTGCAATGGCTGCCCGCCGCCGTGTTACCGCTACTTGACTATCATTTTCAGGACTGATTTAGCAAGACTTTCTATTGATTCCATTTTTATCATTCATTTGTCGTTGTTTCAATTCAAATGTCAACAGCCGCTACTCGACTATCATATTTCAGGACTAATTCAGCTTGAATATTTGTACTGTATTTTCAAATGTACTGATTTACATGGCGTTTAATAATAATTCAAAAGCTGGTGATGAAGAAGCTGGCGATGAATTGATTTCCTTGTTTTAATTATGAAACGCAATCTGTTTAGGTGCTTAAATAGTACTAAATTTTTTTCTTAGTTTTTGCCTAATTTCTCTAATTTTCATTGTAAGGACGTCAATTCTTTTCCGTTATATCAGTAAGAACTTAACTTATGTTATATTCGAGCTTACTATTTTCTACTATGACTCATTGTATGCATCCCTAAATACGAGTATAATAATTTATATATAAAATAGATATTGCACAAAAATCGCATAATTTAGATATTACCGCTAGCAGGGACTGCATGTGATGCATTGATCGCTAACGAACTGTGAGTTTTTAAATGCATTTGCTTACGAGGCGTTAACTTTTACATCGAAAAGAGTGAAGATTGGAAAATATGCTTGCCTATTTTACACATAGGAAATAGTTGATCTATGAATTATTATCATGGGACAAATTTGATTTATGCCGTCAAAATTTGGCACTCACTCGATCATGACCACATAAGTATTTTAAACGATTTTAAACTGTCTTCAAAACAAATTCTAGATTGACCAAATTAATATAAAGTTGTACACAATTAAGTTGTTATTTAGAAATTAACTCAATATGGGTTAATGCATTAACTGTATTTTATTTCCCATTAGAGAAACTAAAAAAAAACAAATGACAAATCTGACTTTTAGATTCGATGATTTGTTGGAATTCTCCCAATTTGGTTAATCGATGAATAGTATATTACTTTCAATAATTTTTTTACGGTCGTCAATGCTGCTCGAAAGCCCTTCTACTTTAATCATAAATAGTGTTTAATTCTTAGTTGTGTTCAACATCTAGAAAACTTAGCCGCGGATTAATAATCGCTATTGAAAGAAAAATGTATAATCATTTTGCTCAACAAGCTGCAATTTAAATTCTAACGCTTAAGTTAAACTCTTAACGCTTAAATTCTAACGCTTAATTATCACATACAACGTGCCTCCAATAAAAGCGAAAATATTTACCTGTGTCCAATTCAAAATTATTTATTTCTGACGGATAAAATTATAAACGTACCTGACGAGAGCGATGCGACGAGAATCCAAAATTGTACCTGAGTACCGCGGACTCAGACTCTGACTGATACC
>NW_025937448.1:0-727 GCF_000764305.2 Hyalella azteca | reverse complement strand
TTATTCAAGTTCTTTGGTATTCAACAGAATGATGATGTAAGGATTATTGAACAAATTAGGCACACTCTAATTAATTCTATGTTTAATCACTTGCTGTACCTAATAATCAGTTAGAAAATGTCAGCATTTTTATCAAGCCGGTACATCTTTATCGGACATTTTTAGGTTTTAATCATATTTTAAATATTCCCGTATGTTCATTATGTTAAATACATTATCAACGTGTATACTGCTCAAAACTTGCATTTCGAACCCGTACATTATACCAATTCAGAATTATATTCCCAGTTTAATTTTGTTAAACTAGTTTGACTCGAAATAGAAAATGTTTACAATTTGTTATGTTCTTTACATGTTAACGCATTTGATTTAACTCAACGATTCACCAATTTACTTTTAAAATAATAATAGTAACGGCAAGCAATGCTTTCCATAAAATCTTTGTACTTATTGTGGCAAATATTAACGAAGCGAGGAAATGTTTATTAATTAAGTCCGGAAAATAAGAAAATAATAGCATAATTTTTGGATAGTTCATGCAACTGTGCTAAACCTTCTATTTTGTAAACGCTTCAAATGGTCGGGTTTGGTGAGTTAAGGCCATCTTTTGTTATCATTAAATCTTTTATCGATTGATCTCCAATGTCATTATTATCAGATTTGATTGAAGACAAGCGAATATTTTGATGCAATTAACACTTAGAGTACAATATTATCGTGCACACCA
>NW_025937447.1:89277-180065 GCF_000764305.2 Hyalella azteca | reverse complement strand
TTTCAAAACGAGAGTTAATAAATGGGGTAATGCGGCGATCGTTTTCTTAAAATAGCATAAAGAGAAATTGACTCCACTTCAAAAGTAAATATAATCAAAATTACAATGTGCCTGTCTAACTTTCGCCGATCTAGCACGATATTTAAATACACAAATTGGATGAAAATCTGAAGTTGACCGAATTACAAGTTTAGTAAAACCGAGATTGACAGATTTTCTCGATTGAATGGACATAAATGCTGTTGACTACGAAAACAGTTTTTTACAATTATGAAAATAAGGATGTCAACCATGAGCAAGAAACTCATCACTATGAAAAACCCATAGAATGATGAGGCACATCAGATGCTTTGGCTAATTATAATGGACGACGCTGCAGAAATTGAAATTTACGATAGCCATTATTTTTGTTTGAGCAAACGTCGCTCCTATGGGCGCGTGGCCTCTAGATAACCCCCAACTCTTCAACGTTAGTGATGGATGGCCTATCAGCCTCGGTGCTTCATTATTATAAATCCTACCCATGAATAGATTTTATGTACTGAGTTTTTCTAGACTCATAAAATACGGTACATAAATCTATTGAACAAATGTGTGGCAATTGAAGAGGCTAGTCCCACTCGTTCCTTTAAAGCCCATAATGAGGTTCGAACGACGCACTTGTGAGAAATGAGCCTTCCGCTGTAAGGCCGCGAACGGCTTTATTCTATTTATTTTGTAGCGCTTAAATGTGTGCCTTAACGACTCCATTCTTCTCGTAACGCCTTTGAAACCCCACGGCAACTGAACAAATCTGTTCTTCAATTAGAAATCAAAGGAAACTTGTTAAATCGTTGAATTTTTCTCAAAGGAATAAAGATTTGTGGTTAAAGTTTGAACGTCGGACTTCTACTACTGACCAATCTCATAGTCAGAATTTGAACGATTGTGGCGATTGAATTCATCCTTGTGCTACAAAATTCTATGGTCAAAATTCAGTCTTAAGTAGAATTTTAATCAAACAGGAACGGTCGACGATGTTTTCAGAAGCCTTTGTGTCAATTTTAAATGACTTTTTCTGAATTTCACAAACATACAAAACAGATAGATCTCTATGAAATTTCACCTCTACAAGACAGCTGAATTGTTATTATAATTGAGAAATGAAAGTATTGTATATAACATTTATTTGTTATGTAAAATTATTCCTCAATTAATGAAGAGGAATAGAGAATCAATAACTTTTAGAGTAATTATATTTTTACTTAATACTTATATATATGATTCGTCTAATAATCTTATATACAAAAATCAGATAAATTGCAACGTGATTTAATAAAGCTCGCTCGCAATGGTGGAAGCTTACCAACAAATTCTTTTCAGACATACTAAATCTTAAAATCATCGTTTTACTATCAAAGCGCTCAGATTTCCGCAAGAAATCTCTGCATCAAAATATTTAAATATGCAAACGGCTATTTCCTCTCAAATCTTCAGATGGAAATTTTCGCAATGTCGGTTTTTGAGTTTCACCAGCGCACGCACAAGGCGAGATATTTCCTTCAAGCGCTTTAGCAGAAAGAGAAAAACATCGTCTGTTTTGGTGGAGACTGCGGACTATTGAAGCAAATCTCTTCGCCTTGGCCCAAAAAGTTCGCAACAAAGGTCTGATCAAGTCAAGCTCTCGTCCAAAAAAAAGCGTCCTTTTACTTTTAGTTTGGTCGTGAACTGATATAAATACACTGGATAGAAATAGCTACGTAGTAAAGAGAGAAAATCATATATTTATACAATGATTCCAGTTCATTTTTTTAGTTGCGATGAAAATACGGCTTTGAAAGGACTTGATTTCGGATTGCAGTTTTCATGAACAAGAATTAGATTTATGAGATGAAGAGAATGGAGCTCATTTACATGGACCTTCCGAGCGTAAGATCTATCAGTGCAGGAATAAATTTTTCGATCGATTATGGAACAAAATACTGAAAAACGAAGGGCAAGACAATTCAAATGCAAGTATAATATTATTATGTTTAAAATACAGGTTCAGAAATAAATTAGAGTGAGGCAATGTGGTTCGTTAGAAGAAGTTAAAAACATAACAAACAAAAAAGTTTTTCTTCTTATATTAACAAAAAAAATTAATACTATTTTCACTTACGATCTGAAATTTCCATTTTTCCATTATTTCTCCAATTATTCTATTGATTAGGGTAATCTTTCGTTACTGTGACTATTCAGACAACACATGTTACGTCAGTCGCTATGTCCATGAGCTCCCATTCCCATTCACATAAAGAACGTCATAGATATTCTCGGGCAGTGTTCCAGTCATGCTAGGTTAGAGCAACGACACTGAGCTACGACTGTTAGACTCTAAATACATGGCCGACAGAGCAATGCGCCGTTAAAACGCTCTACTGTACAACTTTTGCGACGTTCATCTCTTTTGTTAGCACAAAAAATTTAATTTAAAATAATCTTTTCGATCAAAGACGTTACGAGTCGAATTAAACGAAAAGCGACCTTGTTAACTGCAGCAAAGGGTGTATAAATGCTTAAAAATAATTTCCATTTTTTCAATGACGTCAAATAATTTAGTTGTTTTCAATAGTTTTTTCCTGAACTATATAAATAATTGTAGGAACCTGAAGCTATGAAAGATAAATTCATTCTATCAAGATACAAAATAGATAGAATTTCAATAGAATTAGTTGAAACTGTTATCGCCTCATAAAATTTTCCAAGGATACTGTTTCTTCCAACAGGAACGGCTGGGGTGAAAATCGCTAATTTTTTTTTCAACCATTAAAATTATCCAAAGATGAAAATTGTCGCTTAGAATCTGTGAGAACAGAAATGAAGACCTTGGACTGCTTTTCCTCGTCTCGAGAAATGGGTAACTAATTAAGAGTATCTTTAGGGCTCTAATTGCCACAAAGAAACCGAGTTCTTCGCAGTGAAGTTCGTCAAAGAAAACTGAATTGAGGCCAGTTATCAGACCTAAAGTTTGCCTGCAAATTGCACAAAAATCCCATTAACTTCTTTTAATTTTCATATGCAGCGATTGTAGTAATTATGAGAAATTCATTGATTTTCTACTCGTAAATAAAGATTTGATGGCTTACGGTTTTCCTAGATTCACTTGAACTAATTAAGGAATAATTAGAAGATCAATGAGAATGCAAAGCCAAAAAGTTACCAAACGATTCTGTAACAAAATTGCATGACACTCTAACAGGTGAATTCAATATGTAATTTTCTTTATTTTAATGTTGTTTACAAGTATTGCAACAGTTAAAGTGCAAGATTTAATTGAAAGATTATTGATAGTAATGAAAATTATTTGTAGATTATGGAGTTCCACCCACCACTAACTGATGTAATGTTACATTAGTTCATCTAACACAACACACGCGTAATTACAGCGCTATATTGCAAATGCACACACAAACAAATCTATTAAAAACAGTAAGGGTCTCCCAGTAGCGATTTTTGTAACAAATTAACGTCTTTGTATTCATTAAGCTGCAATCAAAATGTGACTTAGGATAGCAAAAAGTGGTCTTTTACTCCTGGTCTTCTTCAAAGTGAGTTTTAGAGCGTCACAATGCAGTTATGTAAGCTTCTAGTTGAAGCTTTAAAATGAAATTAGAGGTTTTGTTAAGCTTCAAATTCAAGCTATACTTTGCTAGAGAATTGCACGTCATTGATGGAATTACTGCCGGGAAAATTAGAGCGAATACTTTTCCAGTAATTTCGCCTTCACCTTGCAAGTAATTTCACCTGAAGTCATGCAAGTAATGTCACCAAAAACCTTGCAAGTAAACCACTTTATATTATATCTAGCAAAGTAATTATTGCTGGATGAAAACACCCGGTTTTTTGGGCCTCACCACTTAATACAACTTAGAAGTTTGTAAGTAATTACACATGGAATATTGTAATTAATTCCATCTTAAATCTTTCAAGTAGAACCACATAGAATCTTGCAAGTATTTCATGCAAATGATTCAAATCTGAATCTTGCTGGTGCTTCTAGCTAAATGGCTTTAAACGATTCACGCCATAATCCTACCTTTAATTTAAGCGACTACGTATAAAATTATTCTATCAGCCACCATAAAAGTGATAGATGTAACTGAGGAACGATATCCGATCGCAAGCACCGCATGGTTGCAATATTCCTGACAATATTGCCTTTATAACTACTCTGTGCAGCCGCCCGTATTAAATTCGCCTGCCGGCAACCATAATATCACTCTGCGTCGTGGAGGCCGATGTTGTTATACACAAATATCTCCTAATTGAGAGACATCTGTCATAATAAAACCGATGTATACTCAACACACATTATATTCATGGACACTTTTTAGCATCCTGCGATGCTGATATTAACGGTACATTGATAGTATTACAGCATGCTAAGAAATGTTGTAAAGCATTAATATTTAATGTGTGAATAATATCTTAATGAACAGTAAAACAATCTGGTGGCACTAAAATTAAACTGTATTACAAATAAATAATCTTATAATAACAGTTGTACAATTTTAATTTTACATTTGTTTTATTTAAACATGATGTGCTCATCGACCAAAAATCGTTTTACTTGTATTAACACTTAAGGTGAATTTAGATCATTGTGGAATCAATGCAAAAAACAACTTTCATTGAAGTTCTGATCTGAAGTTTTGAATTAGACCTCCGGCTCAATGGTACCACAGGTTTCATCACAAACCCGTTTTCAATGTGCATAAAATACCAATTAATTTCCTATAGTGACATATTAGAGGTCAATCAAGGCTGCGAGCATCACCCAATACTTTTTAATTGAATTTTTAAATCAATATTGATAACTATTGCACACTCATTAAACTCACAGGTCATAAGCTGCTTAATTTTTTTATAATCACAACCTTATAGACGATCAATGAATGACCATGGATTATCTTAATTTAATTTTGTGTTAGCTCAGAAGTCAGCGAGTCTGTATAGCAGCCCAGCTGCAATAACTCTCATGGAGTCATCGGTGTCTTGGATCAGTTTAAATTATTCCTATTAAACAAGTTGGGCGACCAGATGCACGACCGCTCATGCAAATGAACTTAAAGTGAAGGATGACTAAATTAATCAGGAACTTCGGGCACAGTTTGTTTCAGTTGAAATGAGCGAGCTGGCGAGATACCTCGAAACATTGATTATACGTTCAAATTCATACGAGATATTTAATAAACTAAGAATTATTTGAAGAATCAATCTTTATGGTTATTATCTATGAAGACGAGGAAATTTTTCCGATGATGCGGAAGAAAAAAGACTTGCGAAAAATTCTCCTAAGAAAATTTTAAATACAGCCTTTATATTACGAAGCCAAGTCACTTACTCATTAAAAATTTGATGACTTTATAATTATTGAGCACAACTAGAAAAATATAACTCAGTACTCACTGCAGTGAGTGACAGAGAGCGCATTTTCTCGTCGGCGAAAACGTGAAGTTACGGACGGACAGACAGACAGACGGATGGACGGACATGACGAGCACAATAGGGCATTTTTTTCCATAAATGAGAAAATTCCATAAAAATAATTTATAAATGAGGAATTTTTCAACGCACACGCTATTATGAAGTAGAGCTACGGATGATTTATTCAATTTAGAAGCGCATCAGGCGAAAAATATTTTCAGCCACATTAGATTTATTCTTGGGAACTTAAGAGATGAAATCAGAGTAGGTAACACTTTTGAGGCTCTCTATTCATTCACAAAACTTAAATTTTCCTTCCATCTTAAACTTTCAAACGGCAAATGTCAAAATAATTTTTTGTGGAATAAATGCCCAAAAGTAATGAACAAATTTCAAACTTTGTACTTAAGTGAATAATCTATGAACATGCTAATTCACGAGTATGGAGCAAAAGATTAATAAATAAAACTACTGGTTATTTATTTGACCTGCTTTCTTTTATTATATTTCACGAAATTTTTTCTGCTCGAATCTGGAACACTCAATTCTCACTTTGGCAGACCTAGCTTTTTCAAGATACAAGTCCAATGAAAAGAAAGGTTTTCTGCACAATTTCCTGTGTAACACACGGACCGACACGGTCACTGTAATGCTGCCAGAAACATACATTTTTCAGCGGTTTTTAGACATCATGCTCAGATGTCGGTTGATTCACACGTCTTACCTCAACTATGTTATCGTTCATCTTATGCAGTAAAGAACATGATTTGAAAAAATGAATATGATTTTTCAAAATACCAGGTATTCTATATACTTTCGATAATACAAATTTCTTATATTTACCTTTAGGCATTGGTAAAAGTGATGGTCGTTGGTATTCCTATCACCAGGAATTAAGAATGTAGCATTTGAGCGCGTCAATCCACTACGGCAGATGGAGAGATGGATAATTATAATTGGATCGGATTTCAATTATCCGCTCAATGGATAATCGGAATACGTATTTTAATCTATTGCACGTTACAAACTAAATATTTTCATCAAAATGACCTGGCAAGTAAACCCATGACAAGAGTGGCAGACGTTTTTTGTGAGAAGAGTTGAGTTCTCTTGAGAACTCGAGCTCGCAGAAAAATGTCAACTTTGAAAGTTCTAACTTTGCAGCGAATAACTACTTCCAACTCGGACATGTGGTGGTCTTAAATACTGAGGTAAATCGTCGTCAGAAGAACGGGGAACTGAAGCAATTACGGCTTTTCAAGCTTGCAATTACCTCCACAGAATTTTGGTTTCTACCTAAACTAAATTCTTAAATAAAAATACTGCAAACTATTATTCTCGCTTCAAATTATCATCGTAATTTGGGTCATTGAAGATTCTAGAGCATTGGATTTTGAAAACATTGTGCACAGTTTCAAAACAGCTTGGATGTAACTAAAGAATAACTAATGACTATTATTTCGTTCGATTTCAACTATGCTGTTACCCAGAAAAAATGCTGGACTATGAGAAAAGAGAAAAATTTCCGAAAATGAACGATTGCGATCAAGTTCATATAGCAAAGTCCTTCTTTGAATTGCAATTTAACCCAACAGTGGCGGAATTCAATCACAAACCATGAAATACGTAAAATAAAGTATTAACGCGCCGACGACTAAATCTCAGACAAAGAACAAATTCAAAGCGTTTGCCGCACTTGCCGTGTACTAGATTAAGTTTTCACAACGCCCGTAAAGTTTTTCGTGGATATTTTCTGGACATTTACGACACATTTACGGCGAGCAATGACATTTTATGGCTGACTTGGGTATTTTATAAGACAATACGTCAGCAGGGAGATTTAAAAGTCGACGATGAACTTCCACAGGCGCAGCATGAATCCTTGAATAAGAAAAGAAATATGGTAATTGTCATCTAAAACTCCTTAAGCATATAAACAATTAATGAATACGTAGACAACTTTACAATTTTAAAATTAAATAATTTTAGCTGGATATAAAGGCATAAATGATCTTTTCGATCAGTCACAAAATAAAATAGAGAAGTAGATCGAACCTTCTGAATTTTCTATACAGAAGAAAAGTAATCAAAGAGAATGTAGATCGCTCTCATTGGTAAGCAGCGATCCTTTTTCCAGGCCTTCAAAAGAATTGAATATTCGCCTAGAAGCTGTCCTGGACCGCAATGTCAAATTAGACTTTTAGTTGAAAAGCCATTGGCATAAAAAAATTCCCAATAGAAAGCAAAAATTGCATAAATTTCTTATGAAGTTTTCATTTATGACTCCTAATTAAAATTTTATTTACGGTTTTTTTTTGTATCAATTTTATCGCAAAATAATTTTACGGCACCGTAATTGTGCTAAATTTTTTCCCGACAATATTTTTCCCAACAGGAAAAGCGAGGAATTATCACAATATAATATAGCGAAAACGCTGCAAAGTTTATTTTGCTTGATATCCAGTTTTCCTTTGATAATCTTTATCCACTTATTAAATGATTTCACCATTCCTTTGGACATAACCTACACATGCATCATTTATAATAATTACGTTTTGTCATGGAGACGGTTAGTTTTAGAAATTATCGACTACTGTCGATATCGACTATTGTCGACTAGAAATTATCGACTATTATTAGACTATTGCAATTCATTCGGATCTTGTTAAGAAAACGCATCTAATACAAACATATATGCCTAATTTGTCTACAAACAAATAGACCTATCATATAGACCTAATTTGTTTGTATTATTTAATTAATCAATTAATCTTGTTAAAAATACGCACCCCAGTAACGTTTGGGGTGCATATAACAAGATCCATTCATTCTCAGTCAGCCATCATGCTGCATATTGTACTTTCTTGAGCAACGTCGTGATGAATTGATTCAACAATCTGGGACTATTATGACAACACACGTCTAATTTTAAATGATACAGGAAGATATATGTTAGAGTTTGTGACCGACCTGCGCTAATTCTCATGTCTAGACGGAAATAAATCTTGCCATGGTAGATAACATTTTAAATTCCAAGTTAAAATTTTATTAGTCTTAGTTTTAATTATACTCTGTAGTAGAAAAAATCCGGTCTTTTTTAATGGATTAATTGACATATTGCTTCAAAACGGATAGGTTAAAATAAAATGATTATAATATATCCGACGATTTTAAAGTGTCCGACAGAAAATAACATTTTGCGTCGTTCGAATTCCAAAAAGCGATTCCTTCCACCACGAACTAAAAAATTGTGTTATCCCATCACGAAAGGAAATAATTTTAAAAAGTATTATTATAGAGAATTTTCAAGAGGTTTCTCCTGCCAATTAGCGGCAGGTTGTTTCGAGAGCCAATATTTTAGCAGAAAATTTCCGATACACGAAGGTTGTCCTTATGATATTGATGACTGTCATGTCGTAGGTTTTTCCGTCACTTAATTACTATAACTACGTCCAGCGATACAGAATAAGCGCAACGATGTATATAGAGGCTTCGTTGGAACATCCAATCATCCAACGATCGAGTAGTCGGTTAAATTAGGTCCTTATGCGCATTCTTCGCGAATTAGAGTTTTCGATTTCCACCGAACGATTTAATAAAATACAGAATGAATAACTCATCTGAAGTAATGCACTGCACATGAACGTATCTTTTAAATGTAATTATTGCAGAAACTCTGGCTTGGCACTTAAGGTTTCCTTCCTGTTCGCTGTAAAACATCACAATAGAACCGAACTGCACTATCATATCGAACAAGCATGGTTTCAATTAAAGAAAAGTTTAATAAATTCACAACAAATTAAAAGAACACAAATAATATATGATAAATAACGAAAAATGTTTAAGCAGAGCTTTCTCCCCACAGAGCTGCGCAAACGATATGTGAAAAAGACAATGAAGATTTGATAAATAACATTGACCAGTTTAAAGAATAAACGCGTCTATATTGCGCATGGCCTGAGCTATCTTCATTCACATTAGAGCAACATTTTCTTTTTCTCTTATATCGTTGATTTAAAACAATATAGTCATTTAAACCATTAAATGTTTTTCCCATGCTCTCACTTCTTTCAAGGTAAGAAATCTTACAGAAATTCTCTACATCACTTCTCAGATTTGAGGTTGGACAACGAGGCTCTCATAGAGCTTGGCAATACTAAGACATGGGAGCAAAGTCAACAAGTGTTGAAAAGCACCACCATTTATGCCCAATGCCCTCAAGAAATTCTTTATCATACAAAGCTTGATGTGAATGAGGCGGATGAAGCTCCTTACTCATGTCTACCCGAGGATTATCCTTGACGCAATGTTCGCCCGGAACAAAGTGCTTCTTGAACACAAATGTTTCTGTGTGTAGAGCCCCTGGGATAAAGCTTGACGATCCAAGAGACGGATAAAGCAATAGTACTCTATGAAGACCGCTTGTATAGTGTATACGCATCCGATTATAAGGCCGCTTGTATACTCATGATGACCATGCAATGGCTTTAATTAAGGTCATCATTAAGCTCTGATATACTACAAATCCAATGGTTACTACACTGAAGATTGTAGCAAGTTCTAAAACAAGCTTCATTTTGTAATAGGATTTTTTCTGATGGAATTAGAATACAATGCGTATTCCTTCTCTGGAGAAGCACACATTAGAGATTTGGCTAAGAAAGGTCCAGGTAAAGAATATTAGGCAATCTCAATAAAATGACCGAGCATGTATGTTTCTGCACCAGCACCACTGGTTTTTCATGTTAAAAAAGGCATTGCCTCTATAAAATGTGCATTATCACTTGCTAGCATCTAGATCTTTCTTACCAAATAACGCTATGTTTAAGTTGATGTGCTAACTTTGATTTATTTCACATTATCCTAAAGAGTAGTAAAATCTTACAGCATTATATATAATTTCAAGTCTACGATATTTGTGCCGTATATTCACACCATACGTATAAAAAACGTATACAACCGTATACAACCAACTACAAATTTGAATTTAGCCCATCAGACAACATATGCGCAGATTTTTCGCGCTCGCCTCAATATCTTTTAAAATCACTGGGATGCGCCACGCGCAGCGTATAGGCGATCAGACGGTGCGTATCAGAAGTAAACTACACGTAGAGTTTTCAATAATACGCAAAATATAATTGTGAGGCGTACGTAGCACATCATTGCTTATTGACTATAGTAACAATTAGCAATTATAGATGACTGCAATAAGCTCCAATTAGCTTATTAATATTGACCCGAGCGCTGCGTGTCATAAGCAAGCATCAAGGAGCGTATCAACAGTAAGCCACCAGTATCAACAGTAAGCCGCCAGTATCGTATCAACAGTAAGCTGCCAGTATCGTATCAACAGTAAGCCGCCAGTATCGTATCAACAGTAAGCCGCCAGTATCGTATCAACAGTAAACCGCCAGTATCGCATCAACAGTCAGCCGCCAGTATCGTATCAACAGTAAACCACCAGTATCGTATCAACAGTAAGCCGCCGGAAGCATCACAATAATAAGCGTTCCGTATCGCATCAGCAATGCACAGCGCGGGCTGGTCCGCAAAAAGCTCGTCCGCGCCTTTCATTCAGTCACATAATGTGCATCATGGCACGTCCGCAATCTGGTCCGCACTTCCCCTATAATCTTTTGATCGGATCACAACATCAATGACTTCGCTATCACCGAAATTATCCGCATCGGAGATCAACTGGTACTTCTTCGATGGTGATCTTTTATTTACGTTCTTGATCCATTATCCTGAGTCCGGGTCACTGCGCGCAATTTGAGATCTGCCGGATCTGCCGTGATCCAGATTTGGAGCGAGATTAGTGGTAGTCCCTCGTCAAAGTAACACGCTTCATTAAATCCTAATGAAATTGACATAATTACTTTATAGATTTTAAGAAACGATTCTTGAGATTTTGAATTGGTAAATTATTCCACAAGTTATCAAGGTTGTCATTTTTGCGTCCTTAAATCCTAATGAAATTGACATAATTACTTTATAGATTTTATGAAACGAGTCTTGAGATTTTGAATTGGTAAATTATTCCACAAGTTATCAAGGTTGTCATTTTTGTGTAATAGAAATGAATACTGCATCATTATGTTCAGTAACTCAGTTTGGAGCAATTTTTTTAGAAAACCTTGCATTAGTAATGCAACTTGAGCCGTTCCATCTCAAAATTGCGATTAATAACATTATCAGGATTGACGATAATAGGCATTAAAATTACAAATTCTCAAATCAGTTCTATAATTTTAAGTGTATAATCATACAGTATATATATATATATAGCTCATCACATTTGCTTTACAGTTTAAACATTCATAAAAATAAAGTTATTCAAGAATACAACGCTCTTACCCATAGTAAATGTAAATTATGAAATGTGTTATTATAATTCATAAATATAAATATATAATAATATAATTAATATATTTTATTTATAATATATTATAATACTGAATCAATAAATTGGCGTATATTTCTAAATAAATCAGTTTATGATACACTTTTCCCTTTTCCTTTGCATACAATCACATAAGTTCAACTCTGAACGACTAACTAAATCATAGTAAAGATAATTAAAATTAATTGTGAAAGCATACATGAAATTTATGAATGGTGATGAAGTGTGTATGCCCAATTCTTAAGTCATTATTTTACATTCAGTCAGATTAAATCTAATTTAATCAAAATCGCTTGTATGTACACGTGAAATTCAAGAATAGTTTACCGTAATACCTAGTAATTTTGTTATTTTCTCTCCTGTTGGAGAATGAATTTCCTGTTGATCATGCAATAAAAAAACTACATTTCTAGTATGAATCAAACAAATAGTTTTTGAGGAAACCTTGGAATGGTAATTCCCATTTCCCCAGCCATTTTCTTCATTCAAATGGACAGGTTCTTACGGTCAGACAGAGCGAGGCGCAACACGAGCTGAGTCAGCAGATTTTCTAGGTCCTGAAAGGCGCTTTCGGAATCGGTAAGAAGTTCCTTGTTGATGTTAACGTCGTCGTAGAAAAACTCGATGACTGCATGTCGATAATTTGAGCATCTTTTGTTTCAACATTTTTATGAAATAATGATTATTGAGTACTTTTAATTTTAATGCAATTGAACGGTTATTACATTGACATCGAAATACGATATAATTGAATGACTGAAACCATTAATTATTACTCAATGAGTGAATGCGTGGAAATTAGAGAGGCAAACTATAGAGCACATAACTTCCCGGCTCAAACTTTGGCACTAGGTTCATATGTTAATTAATATGCGGTTTCTGCTAAGATTATCATTATCTCTGAGAACTAAATATTATTCTAAATATCATAATATTGTAGCCGCCCTTTGTTCATTATTATTTTCTATAAGGATTTCCTCCACATCACAGTCGCGCTTACAATATACAATGACAATTTAATTATATACAAATATACCTGACTGTTTGATTGAAATGGGATAATTTTTCAGTGGTTTTATTGTAAGGGATCGAGATAGGTTACTACAAATTTGTCATTCTGGTTTTGAATAACCACCTATTTGACCTGGCGTATGAGTGGTTTATAGTCTTCATTGTTTCGTGATGTACCACAGAGGTACGTGGCTGTATTAGTTCTGTTCATGTATGTGTATAATGTGCGTGTAAATTAAGTAATGTTTATGTATTTATCATATAATAATTCTATCTATTCTTTATTAATTTGCATAGTATTTAGTTTCACATTCTGATTTTTTAGTTAATTGCCACTAGTTCTAAATTATTATGCGTTTATACATTCAAAAAATCTCCGAGAGTAGGACACGATCTAAGAGAACTCAATTTTTCTGTTCTTGTATTTATAGTTCGTTCATTATTGTAGTTGATATTCATTTTTTTAACCTTCCATTGGATTTTAACCTTCCATCCTTCATCATTGGATAAATTTTGAGGTAACTGAAAATTTGCTTTATTAATTTTATTGTATGGACCCCAACATTATCTACGTATGGTAGGTAGGTTCAGAGTAATGTAAGCGTTCTAAAGATAAAATGACCTTCATCAATTAATTGGAATGTATGAAATAAAGATTTAGTTTATGCTTTATTTACGCCACTCTAGGCATTGAATAAACAAAAATTTCTACCTCCATGAAAAGAATTGTCTTTCAATTTTAAAATCATGAAACTAATCTTTCATTAAATTCGTAAAGTAACTTGAGTTCACCCAGGCAACAGGAGTCGCGAGCTCATGTTTCACTCGGCAATTTGTAGTCATTTTTATTCACTTTGGAGTCTAAATTAGATTAACTGCTACCCCGAGCAACCAGTCCATTGTAACTGACACTCTGCCAAACTTTGATGGGTTGTTAATTCAGTGAAACAGTTCGCAATTGTACCGTAGGTTTATTTAGTTGTGCTTCTTCTTAGAAAACCTAATTATGCACACAGGCTATTTTCGCACTTCAATGTTGTTAGCTGAATTACAGCGAGAAAATTGAGCACAATTTACTGAATGCAACGTATACTTTCTAATGTTTTTTTTTGTTCGTTGAGATACAGCGAGATATTTTTCTCTTTACTCTCAAAATTCTTTTAATTGACATACAGGATTGCAACTCACATAGTCCAATAATGTAATGACTTATTTGACTATTGCGACGTTTTAATTTGAATCCCAAGATGTACCAACCTTTTTTGTTTGACTTTTTTCACCGAATCACATAGTTTTACATGCAATTGTTGAATGGGTTACGATACTCAATTTTTAAAATTTAAAATTATTCAGATTGAATTTTACAGGCTTAAAAACAGATAATTTTGTTATTACAGTATAACATCCATAAATCTAGCGAATATATATATTTTTACAAGCCCATGTTTCGAACGTTACGGTAGCACAAAGCTATTGTACTTACTATAGCGTTAAGATAAAATGATTTTGGTTCTCACACATGACCTCCCTCTGTGTACGATGTCATTATGAAATGATAATTTTGACATTCACATATCACCTCCACCAGTGTAAAATGTTATTATAAAATAATAATTTTGGCATTCACATATCACTCCTCCAGTGTAAAATGCCATAATGAAATAATAATTTTGGCATTCACATATCACTCCACCAGTGTAAAATGCCATTATAAAATAATAATTTTGGCACTCACATATCACTCCACCAGTGTAAAATGCCATTATAAAATAATAATTTTGGCATTCACATATCACTCCACCAGTGTAAAATGCCATTATAAAATAATAATTTTGGCACTCACATATCACCTCCTCCAGTGTAAAATTTCATTGAAAAATAATAATTTTGGTACTCACACATGACTTCTCCTAGGACCCAGACGTTGGGTGCGGAGTGTAGCTCAATAAGCGCCGTTGGAAGGCACACGACGAGCACCAAGACATCTGCCATCGCCAAATTTACGAGAAGAAAGTTCGTTGATGTTCGCAGGTCCCGGGTTCTCAGAACCACTACGGGAACCAGAAGATTGCCCATCAGGCCTACAAAGAGGACAGAACCAAGCAGAATGGTCCACACGAGAACCGAGAAGTTGGTGAGAACCGGAGAAACAGTTGGGTAGTCAGTTGAACTCAGAGCTGAGAAATCAGCGGTGTATGACGTATAGTCGGAGGAAAATGTCGAGTAAGTGTTGTTTGAAAAATTTTCTAAGCCTATTAAAGGAAAAGAGGAGTTGGAAGACAAAAAAGCGTACTTTGGTGGAGATTCATATGAAAAATTCCATGTAAAAGGAGTGTCCAGCGACCAATTTTTCAATGGATTTGACACGTTGAAATCAGGATTGTTATTTGATGATTGGTATGGCGCCGGAAAATATTTTGCACTGTTTGAAATTTTGCGGTGAATAGAATGATTACTTTGAATGACAGGTAGACTCTCATTGAATCTAAATCGACTTTTTGTATCGTAATTAAAATGTTTTGAGGTGTAGAGGTGCTTCAATGTATCTTCAATAAACTTAGTAGGCGATTCAGACGTAGAGAATGAATCGACTGAATTTATTTGATCAGAATCCGACGGCCTTCCGCCAACAAAACTTTCTTGGTATTCTTCAGCTGAGAATCTTTTGTTAGCGTCTGCCTCCGTCAATCCTGAAGTAATAAAGTCTGTGTCAGGGAAATTTTTATTCCAAGATTGGTCAGTTGGTTCGTTTCCTGTAGCAGGAAAAAGTAAAAGGTCGACACTTGAAGCAAAAACGTCATTTTCTTTTGAGCGCCCACCAAGGGCGGTTGCGATTGATTCATTTGTAGGAGACATTATTTTATTCTATGAGTTAAATTGTGCACAGGCTTGGATCGTTCTCATTGTCAAAAAGTCTTTAAGGAACAAAGAGTCTTTTTTCAAAAGACAAAGAGTCTTTTTTAATTTATTGGGTCTTTAAGAAAGTTTTGGAAGTTCACATTTTCTGCACATTTTCTTGAGCAGCGTAAGTTCGTCGTTTTATTGCAGTTACATTATTGTTCTTCTGAGTTTCAACTCACACTGAAACATTCTGTTTTCACCACTTAAACATAATCAAATTAATTATTATTTAGAATTCCTATAATTTATTGTAGACATGAATAATCAATCTATCCCTAAAAATGTCCAAATCACTTAATTTTTCACTTTTTTCAACAACAGCGAATGCATGTTGGTTGAATGAGAAGACACACATAATACTTTATTCATTCTCAGTACAAAAACAATTTTATCCACGAGTTCTCACTGTAAATTTCAGATTTCCTGTCCTAATAACATAAGAAATCAAGTCACAGAAAACGTAAAAGTTAAATTACTCTTTTATAACTTTCTTTTATGACCCACGTGAGCTTCAGAGATATCAGGTATATTTATAAGTTTATTTATACATATCCTTCACTCGGACGACTCAATAACTCAGGCTTGAGGGTATCTGCTGAATCAATGAATGTAATAAATTTATTTATTTAATACAAGAACCTAAAAATTGTATTATTTTATTTATCGTTGTCAGAAAGCCTTATGCAATTATACAATAAAATTAGTGAACGTCGGAGCCACTTAAGTAACACACACACCGTGCGTTAAATGCAAGTCTCTACAGAAGTGCTTGTTTCCGGTTATGGATAAGCAATTATTTTATTAAATTAATTTAAACGAATACGAGTTTAGTCATTATATTCTGATACATGATGCTCCCTTTCAGTTGAAGTCAAATATGTTATGTTCTTTGAGACTGAATTCAAGCACAGCTTTTAGAGAAGGTAAAATTTATGCTATGGCATTCGAATGGTGTCAGAGATACGCAGTGGCTTTAAATTCAAGTCAAACCGGCTAATGATTTTAATGGAATTGCTCTAATTATTATTTTCCTAATTGTTATTTATTGTTTGTTAGGTTAGGTTCATATTAAACCTAGCGTGTCTTATCATTAAGTTTTTCCAGAAACTATCCGAATACGCATTAATTTATTAACAGACCACTTTTATCGGTCAAAAGATCCAATCAACCATCAAGCCGATCTTTACACAACAGGTGAACGTAATTAATCATCCGAATTGTTAAATTTCTCGGGTAATAATACATTCGAATAAATTGCAGTTCAAATCATCGAAAGAATTTATTCTAAGCCATCAAGGGGATAATTTTCAGTCATAATTCAGTCAGATCAACGACAATTATGGCCAATTAGCTTACATGATTGCCGGCATGTTGCCATTAATAATTTAGAAGCCATTTACGGAGTTACACGACAACTTTCAGCACAATAATAAAATCACAATTGATTTCTATGTTCAAATATACTCTGCACTAATGCTTCATAACATTTACTGCAGGAAAATATTCCTAAGGAAGATCAGCTAAGAAGTAAAACTATGATGTAAAACTTAAAATAATGGCCTGATAAAATATAATGATTTGAGTTACTCAAATTTTGAGACTAAAATTCGAAAGAGCTCTTGCAAAACATGCCGAACTAAAGGTAAATGGTGAACAGAATGAAAATACAGGAAAATAAATTCTTAATTTCATCTAAAACTTAACATAAATTATTCCGTTCTTTTACTTCGAAAAAAACAAGTGACCACGGCAGAATAATGTGATTGAGATCATGACTGGAAATTGGGGTTCAAAATCTCCCCCAAAATGACGGCTCAAAGTTCTCATATGCCCCATAAATTTCATACATTTTTAAGATCGAAATACTTTCTCTCCGGGAGACATGAATAAAATGAGGCTCTGAAGGAAGGCATTTTACCTGCCAGTCTTTCCGGGTAAATGAAATTCGTGAGCGGTAAACGCCGGTCTTGAGGGACGACGCGTGTTACGTGCAGCACGAGAATTATATATCTTATGCCTTTAGTTTTTAGTTGAAATTTTCTTTAAAATGAAAACATCGAGGGTTCAAGGACATCGAACCGAAGGACGCTGCATGATTGCTCGTCTGCAATTTTAATTAGAGTTGGAAGCCATTCAACGCCGAGTTTCTTTTGAGATTAATCAATAGAATGAACTTGATATTGGAGAAACTTTAATTAAATATGAAGCACTCAAAGTTTACAGCAAACATCCCTGCACGACAATTTTATAAATTGACAGCAAAATCTCCAGCCAACGGTTGCCTGCGAGAAATTCTGTATAGGAAATGCATGCAGAATTGATATTAAACATGACGTAGCACAATGCAAAATGTGAAGGACACGATGCTTATTTCGGTAAGATGTTTCCAAAGCGTTTGAATAACGTGGATCATAAAGAGGAAGAAGGCTGAAAAGCTCTTTGAAATATCAAAGGCTGAAATAAAAAGGCTGAAAATATCAAATGTAATAGAAAGGGATAGATCCAGAAATTTTAGGCCGAACAATATTATAAAAAGAAACGAAATTATTTACGATAGTGCTTTATTGTTAAGATACTTCTCTTAAACTATAGAATATAAAATTTTCAATTTTATCATATAAAATAATAGTTAATTTTTGGGTGTAAACATCATCTTAATATGCAATGATAGGAGACGAAAATTAGAGTCGTCTATACGGCGGCAGCTGGAGCAGCATTCAAGATGTCAATTAACGTAATTAGGCGAGCAGCAAATACTGGTCGCCAATTAAGATAATCAAAATGTTGCAGCTGTCTGCACGTGTCCAGCAATTTGGTATTTATTTTAGTTTATCAATAAAGAAAACACAGATGAATGAATATTTAAAAATTCAAAACTTGCTCACAAGATCGATGGAAAAATTTAGTCATAGAGAATATTGTGAAAAATAGTTAAGGCAGCAAAAGGCTAATGTGAATTTGAAATGTTTACTAATTAAGAAAATTTAAGTCTGATGACTTGTGGTTTTACAAGGTCACAAAATTTAAAGTTATATATCATCTATATAATAACTAATGACTAATAATGATCAATTTAATCACGGGCATTCGGTAAAGAATAATAAAATTAAACCCCATTTCAGTATTACTTAAGTCATTTATTTCCATATCACGTTCTATGAATAAAATTCAGTAATTTGCGACAGTATTATTTGAATATTGTATTATTATTTGTAAAACATTCTTACTCATTCGTACAATCTCGTTCGAGACTATAGAATTAAGTACCGTTGAATTTTGAAGCTCAATTCAATCCGCAAAAATCATCGCGATAAGTGATGCCGTAGATGTTGACTTCTCTTGCATCTTAAATGATCTCCAGTGATCGAATCTTCAGTTGCAATTTTAAAGAATCACCTATGCCACGTGCGCCTAAAATTTCGAATATTCAGATGAGAATTCAAACCAAATTTCGAATTTCAATTGCAATCTTTCAAGAATTCCCGGAGAGTCCTTCGTTTTTTACGTTCAAATCTTTGTATTTTTGGTCACAGGAAAGTCCATTTATAAAACAAACCAAACTGCGGTCTTTACGCAGTGATTTGTAAATATTGAACAAAAACAGTAATATCAATTCTCTGAATTTTTTTCGTCTAACAACTTTACACTAAACGTACAAGCAGAGATGAAACGACATGCGATAAAGCCAATCTTTACACAGCAAGTGTAAAGATGGGCATAGCGACTTTTGCATTTATAAAAAATCGCTAAAGTGCTTGACCTTCAGTTCAAAATTAACGCAACAACATCATCAAATATTTCTTAATTTTTCTACTTTCATAATTCTGCTCACAATCCTTCACAATGTTGGTATTTTACTACAAAACCACCAAGACGCCACATGCTTGCATGGAGCGATACTTGTTTACCAATATTGATGTTAGTTAAATTTCATAATAAAATTTAATTTTGAAACTACTTTGATCTAATTTTAGTTAAATAGTTTTCACATTATAATTTAATGATCCGAATGCACTTAATCTTATCCGAATACGATTTTCACATGGCTAGCCTCATGAATCCTACGACACACTTTACAAAAATCCTTTGCCAAAGATGCGTCCTATACATTCAAGCCGGTCGTACAATAAACAACTTATCGTCTTTATTTCAGACTTCAAATTAAACTTTTTTAGGTACATTTCTAAAAATTTTTTCCAGGAGCCAGCGACTTATTTCCGGTAAGGAAAATTGCATTCTTCGGAAGCACAGCGACATCGCTCTTCATCTCGCCCCATGCTGCAGAATGGCTACCAAAGACGAGCTCACGAATTAACGCGGCAATCGCGACTGTCGGTATTTCTGCAAGGAAACTCCGAGAAAACTTTATTATCTGTAGCCTAGACTGCGAAGAAAGTTTTGCCGTACATGACTTCCTTACTCTAATTGGATTCATTCCTTGCACGGGTTTGTGTCAGTATATATATTACGTAGCTTCTGAAATCTTCGACGACACGAACCAGGTTTGTTGTGAGAACAATGAACCTTTTAATTTAGTGCTCCCAAATTAAAAGATCCATGAGTAGTGAATAATTTAGAAGACAGAATTATATCAGGATTGAAATAAGGCTAAATCACGTATGTTGCTTATCCACAATTCGTGTAATTTTTTATTTCAATTGTAGAAGTTACATGAAGAATTGCAGTTCATATATTGGGTAATATAGAATGTTGGTTATTAATTAGGCGTCAAATAAAATCAATTTAAATTTAAAATGTTTACAAGGACCATTGTTATCAACCACCTAATCATCTAATCAATCACCCTTCATTGATACAGATCTGTTGATACCAAAACGTGAATTTGGTACAGCTCACGTCAACGCATATACGCTCCATTATTTGTATGAACAAACGTAACGACGTTCCATTATTTGTATGAACAAACGTAACGCCACTTCCACCAAAGTTGCATTGTCGATTATAACTAATCACAGATTTAATTTCCAATAACATCAAACTAACGGTGAAAAGAATTGCATTCGATATGAAGAAAAATATCAGAATTTCAATAAACATTACGATACCAGTTATGAAGACAAACATATTCCAAATTCCATTTTCATCAAACTGACTGTGAACGATTGATTCCATTTTCTGTGCATATCAAAATACCCATAAAATTACCGATATTCATAATAAACGATTAAGGCAATCGAGTGATTTTAACCCGTAAAATCGTACCACACTAATAAAATATATCTAAATTTCTATCCAACCAAACACATGCTTGTAAATATAGTTGTGTTGAAATAAAAGATTTAGTCAGAGTAACATTTCTCCAGCATTTTTCATTCGAATATACCGAGGGACTTTGTTTTTTATGAACATTCAGATCTGGATGTAATAGAGAAATTATAATATAATTTTTTCACAATGAATTGATGCAAAAAAATAAGTGAAAACATACTTAATTTATCAACCTGGGATTTTGGATCAAAATTTTATGGGTTTTCGGAATATATTTCAGCTTTGTCAGTTTTGACTGTGGGTTCGAACGGGTGTCGAAATAATTTGGATGTAATAAAAGTTAACATTTAGCTTACATATACAGCATATGTACAGATTCCTCACCTTTCGACTTGAATTCGTACGTTAAAATGCTTCATAAATTTCCTCTTAGTCTATGAAAAGGATCAACAATTATTTTGCTGCATGTTTGAAACTTTCGATTTCACCAAAATAATTGAAATATATTTTAAATTGTATCAAACGATAATTAAAATAATAATTGAAATTGAATCGAAATAATAATTTTTCAATGAAACTTTCTATTTCAAGAGGGTTCGATCAATCGATTAAAACTCGAGCCAGCGAGAATTCTCATGAAATTTCTATTCAGCATTTTTGAAACTATATAACCAGTCCAGTCCAATTTCTGGTACGAGCCTCAAAGAATGATTTGTTCAAAACGTACGAAGGCTTGTCGTCAGCCTGAATGAGTCTTCAATGAACTTTGATTCTATAAATCACAAAAATGAGAAATATTTAAAATTTTACTCAACTTTCGGGTCGAATTTTTGATATTATCGATAGTGGTTTAGCAAAAAGCTTTTCAACAAAATAGACGCAATTAAAAAATTTTAATTTAGAATGTAAAAGCAATCTATGTGGATTCCGATCAAATCATTCCATAAAATCATAAATTTGGAAGCTGAATTTCACTTTTGCAATCAAAGTTGTGACTTTCAGTCGGCCGGGAGAAAATTGTTGCTGCCGAACTTGCAGCGTGGGCGCAGAAGCCTAAAGCATTCAAATTGTCCTAATTACTTCTCTAATGAGCAGCCTATTTGATGAGGAATGAATGAATTAATTTTGGTCCAATTTTAGTGCTCCAAACTTTTCAAATAAATAGCCACTAAAAATAGACAGTTTCGTGTCAGGATGCGCTAGTCAATGTAACTGATAACGATGACAACACGTGACGCTTTTCCTTTGACAATCAATGAAGTCACAATGTAATTCAATTTCAATTTTGTTTCAACTATTCATGGTTGGCTCATTTACAGTTAAATATCTTTTTACAAGTCAAAAACATTCCGAAAATTTAATTTTTGAATTTAGTCATCCGGAAATATTTTATGTTGCCTTCGGTTAGTTTGGTTGTTCGTTTCAATTAGGTTCTAAGAACTCATGGATATTAAGAAGAAAAATCCTGCACATTATTCGCAAGAGTGCATGGACGAATAGCCTTCTCTTGTCATGTTCACATGCGGATAAATTTACAATGAATTAATCTGTTTCTGAATATCCATGATATTCAGCGATGATATGATGTTTCCTAAAAGCCAAAGCAAGTACAATCTGGCCAAAATTTGAACAATTTTCAGAAGAGTGCAGTAGTTACAACTGACCCGAATAATTTTCACCGAGAAACCTAGTAGCTTTTTATATCCAATTTCATCAAATTACGAGCATATAAACCAATGCCACATTCGAGGAAATTCAGCAGCCCTCTCTTGTATTTCCTCTGCCCACAACGTAGCTACAGAACTAAAATATAAGCGCCTAATAAACTGCAGTGCGTATTGCTGTAAAAACTCCCCTTAAAATAACATTATAAAAAGATTGTGCGAGCGGTACACGTGGACTCTTACACCTTGGCATCGGTTCAAGACTTGCCGTTACTCGTACGTCGAGCATCAAGTATATAGTCATATGGGATTTTATTTAGATCAAGATTGAGGTTGTAAATGTAAC
Source organism: Hyalella azteca (assembly GCF_000764305.2). Classification (NCBI taxonomy): domain Eukaryota; kingdom Metazoa; phylum Arthropoda; class Malacostraca; order Amphipoda; family Hyalellidae; genus Hyalella; species Hyalella azteca. The sequence goes on along the minus strand of NW_025937447.1, from coordinate 157,060 downwards.
ATGATTTTCAGTTATTATTGTTGAGGCAATTTGAACGTGGCAGATTTTTTTTCTGCCCGCAAGGTTAATTTTTCTTGAACATGTAGAACGGCGACAAGGATTTTCCCTGAAAAAGTTTTAAAGGTACAAACGATTCTCGTGGACACATGGGACAAATGAATGGAAGTACAGTATCAGTGTTGCGGTTGTATAAGAAGTAGCTATTATTTCATCTGGTCTCTTCAGAGCACGTTATTTTGAAAACAGAGGATACAAATTTAGAGTAATTACATTCGCCGTGTTTACACCTTGGCACACATTATATCTTGTCATAATTTAATTATTCGAAAGAAAAAAAATATTATTTATTTTGTAATGTATTTCAATTTTGCTGTCCAATATCAACCAAGGAAAATAAGTTTTAAATACATTTTTCTTGGCCAAAACATCCATCATTATATTCATAAGGTTTTTCATAAGTTTTTTTTAAGTATCATCATATATCATAAGGTTTCTTGTCCAGTGAAAATAAGTTTTAAATAAATTTTTCTTGGCCAAAACATCCATCAATATAGTCATAAGGTTATTTTAGTTTCATCACATATCATAAGGTTACTTGTCCACTGAAAATAAGTTTTAATTAAATTTTTCTTTGCCAAAACATCCATCAATATAGTCATAAGGTTATTTTAGTTCAGCATATATCATAAGGTTACTTGTCCAGTGAAAATAAGTTTTAATGAATTTTTCCTGGCAAAAACATATATCATTACAATCAATTTTATCACGCACAGGCAAGATGCACTAATAACTAAATGAAGGGCTCTTGCTTACTAATATCGGCTGACGGTTGCGCACGTCTGAAATGAGACCAGCAACTCAGGCCAAGACGAGGACAGCTTTCAACGCAGGAAATGTGTCAATTATTTCTTAGAAGGCGGCGATATTGAGATCGGAAATTGAAGCTCAAATTTCAAATTCGCGGAATAATGAATCCTTTCACCTGCCGGCAACTCAAGATTCAACTTGGACAAGACAGCCACTTTGCTTTAGTAGCTCCATGTTTAATGTTGTCAAACTTATTGGCAGTAACATGCTTATGAACAATAATAAATAAATAAACTATATATAAACTTTAATAAACTATTTTATAACAATATTATAAAATTTAATGCTTCTGAGGTTTATTCGATTTGATCCCTGCAGCACATATACTTGGATCGTCAATAGATATCAATTATGAAAATAATTGATTTGAATATCTTTATTTATATTAAAAGGTAACACGAAAGACATGCTTGAAAAAAATTCGCTTGGACACTGCAATAATTATCTTTTATGGTTCATCAAGTAGTCTTTGTTGAAACAAAAGAGTATATGGGATTACTGTTTTGCAGCGCCTGTTGCTTCTTATCTCAATAATCTTTTGCAAAAAATTTATTTAATGAAACTTATGCGCGGCAAACGTAAATGCCCCACATAATTAATACGGGACATAGAGGACTGTTCTTAAGTACTCATGGTAATGAGATATAATTATTTTGAAGAGCGTAGACTGAAAACAATCATAGTGATTAACGTTAAGTGTGGATCCTAAGTATCTGCGTTCTCACGAGCACAGGAAATAAGCCGCTGCAGGTACACGACAAACATGAAACAGGTTCTGAGAACAGAAGTTGGAAGCTAGGACAAGTTGTGATTAAAATGCTGTCACATGAGAAAGTTTTTATCAGCCATCAGACGAAGACTGTTGTGGCAAGGCGATCTGCCTGCCAGGAGAATATTTTTTTCACTGGTGAGCGTCCAAATTATTGCATTTAGTATAAATTTGATGTTTAATCGCACTCATTCTAATTTATGTCGATTTTTTGTATTGTTAACTACTAATTATCAAGAAATATTTTATGAGGTAAGCTCAACTTGTTGTACGAGTTTTAGTGAAAAATTTTATTTTCCGTGCTCCTCTTTAAGCTGCTTGGTATATAATATTTAGATAGGAATATTAATAATTTGACCATAAATAGACAAGATACAGACAAAAAGAACGATATCTACCAGAAACTTGGTGAAATAATTGTTTCAGGAAAATTAAAACCGCATTTCATGACAGTTTCGCTAACTGGCTTTTATTTAAATAATATACGTAATAACGTATATTAACTCCATAATATTATGATATGAGGTTTTCTCATGTTATGATAATAAGAAAACCAAACATATTTAAACGGCAGAAACGTTTTCAAGTCTCTACAGTCTACACTATCGCTAAACTTTGATGTGATAGCAATTTTATACAGTATTTAGGTCGCCACGTAACTTGGACATACAAGTGTCTTGACAGCTGTTGAGTGGTGAATCAAAGACGGTTCCTTCGCAAGACTCGCTTCACCGTTCTTCTTCTTCTTCTTCTTCTTCTTTTTTTTTACTCAAGTTATTTCCGCTGCACCGGCAAAATTTCCGGAGTCCGAATATTTTGTAAGGAGAGTATTTTCAAACGGACTTCTGATTTCCACTAGATTTTCGGGGGTTTTCTAATCAGGTATTTTTATGGTCTAAAAATACAAAAAATATCACATTCTGTAGCAAATTTAGACTTAAGAAGGAAAAATGGTGAGATTAGGAAAAGATAAAAAATAATATTCAAATAAATCTGCACACACAACTGCCTGTTTTATTGATATAAATGAAAATAATTGTCCAACGATTAAACGAACTAAGAGAATGTATTACAAAAAGACCAACTCCCAATATGGTTTTGTAGAATATTCCCATATGTAAAGATGGCAATACATGTTTATACATTTGTGAGATGCATTAATACATGTTTATACATTTGTGTGGTGGATTAATACATGTTCATACGTTTGTGTGAATATTTAAACACGAGATGAACTTATTCGAATACTGTTCCCTTCAGGCAACGTCACACGCCATTGTTGTCCATGGGCGCATACATCAAACAAAATCAGTCGAATCAAATGAATCTCTGATCATGCCGGCGATTTAACTCCGATGAGATAAGGGATTTTCACCCGTAACGATGAGGGATTTTACAATGGAAGTTTATTCCGCAAAAGAAAATCATGTCGAGGGTAATTAAAACGGGATTTATGAGGCAATATGACCTCAAATATTTCATTAGGCTAATATTCGTTCCGAAAACAATGCATCATAAATGCATTTGAACACAGATGAATCGGTAATCATAGATTCAATTCATTTTATCATAATTTATCTGTGATTAAACGCATCAGTCATTCAGTAACATATAGGTTCAATAAATTTGAATTTCATTGCATCAGAGATTCTTGGAATTTGATATTCAATGCATCAGAGATTTATTGAATCGAATAATCAATTCATCGACATTCAATGCATCGAGATTCTTCAGTGAGATTTTAATGCATAAGATTCGTTGAGTCAAAAATTCGATGCATTGATATCCGTTGAATCTAAAATTTAATTAATCTGATATTTGTTTAATCGTATATTAATGTATTAGGACTTGTTAAATCAGAGATTTAATGCATAGAGAATCTTTAATTCGAGATTTAATGCAGCAGAGATGAAATTCATTTAGCAGCTGACCCTGGTATAGTGGACGAATGCAGTTGGGGAGCGCCAAAAGCAGCTACTGCGGAAGAGTTTTGGGAAGAATGGCTTCCGCTGGCCAAGCAAAAATCGCCGGACCTGACGTGAATACGGAAGCTCATTTCAATCCACAAACTGTTTGGGATTTAAGCCCGGGTTCGCCATCATCTGCAGTGAATTTAGTTGAAAAGTTATACTTTGTTTGTGTTAACCTTATTGAATATTTAAGTCCGGTTATTAATTCCCGCTATTTGGTCATTTGATGGCTGAATATGGGTGCTGAATAGCATCCAGTTTATGACTCAAACGTCCAGTGCAGATTTAAACTGAAGAGAGGAAACACGTCCTGTATGTACGATGGATTGATGATATATTCTTTATTGCATAAAATGTACAGTAATGCATAAAATGTTGAACGAAAAGAAATACGGAGCCTGAAAATGAGATTCAGCATTAAGATTTATGCTGCACGAATTATAATCACAAAGATGAAAACGAAATTTTATCATATATAAAGTTTTAATAAATTTAAGTAAAGACAGCAAATATAAAAATTTCGATTCTCACATTTGCAACTATCCCATATTATAGCTAAATACATAAACAACTCGGATCCATACGAATAAATTTGTGAATTATGATTTGTGTCAGTATGACCAAAATATTATTCATACAGTACTAATTTGAATAAGTGCTTGTATGAATTATATTTTATGAAGAAACCAAAATGTACTCATAAAAATTGAAGCGGTTCTATATTTAAATACAGACGATGGCGTGCATATCAATGACCATTCATATGTGAAGCTAATCCTTCTATTTATCATTGTTGAAACATAATATCCAGACAGTCGACCGTTACTATCATGAAAATATTGTCCATCCATTATTACTTTTGACATCTTTCGAACAAAATTAAGCGCTTGAAGCTTGGTTCTTTTCATTAAAATTCCTATACAAATTCCTATACTGCATCAACGGACCATTCAGCTCAGGTAACGTTACCTCGGGCATTGCAACAACAGTTCACGCGATCTTATAATAAACATGAGTATCATGCGTTCTTCTAAAAAAACATGCGTATCATGCGCTCATATAATAAACATGCGTATCACACGTTCTTCTAAAAAACATGCGTATCAGTAAAAAAAACATGCTTGAGACTCCCGATAAAATAAATGGACGGTAAATTCGTCCCTGTGAGTTATTTTTTCCTCACATGGGACCTGAGTCTTTAAGATCCTCTATAAGCCGACAGGAAATTAACACCTGCATACTTTATAGGCTCAATTATCCAAGAAAAACTTGCCTCGTTCTTAAAAATTGCAGCGACAAATTACGACGGAATAGCGTAGATTACGGCTTGCCTTCGGAGTGGGAATTTATCAAGTGTTTTTGATCATTCTAAACTCAAGGGCATGTATGATCTTCTAATAGCGCTTTCTTATGTCATAGATTGACAATTAAATCATACATGTCAGTAACTGTGATGAAATTTATAGTATTTTAAAGTTATCTGAACAAATAAGTATTTGTGATAAGATTTGTGTACACAATGAGATCTGGTTGGTGCAGTTCGGCAGAAGCTTTTCTTTTATGCAAGTTTGATTGAAGACCAGAGCATGCTTTTTATTAATAATCTTGCTGTTCGTTGCTGTCAATGAGTCAAACCAAATTTCTTGCTGGCACCGGGAGATCAAAAAGCAGGTTCCCGAATAACATTTTAATAGATTGCGACGTTTCGAAAATACAATTTTCATTATCAAGCTGGTGAAGGTTTTACAACACTTGAAATTGAATTTTGGAAATGACAGCAGTACATATCAATGGTATTGTGGATACAATTTAAAATATTAGCTTTAAATTACTCTGAAAATAATTTCAGCGTCCGGACGAATCTTTTAGTTTGGAGGTTGAGATATCGATGATGATTACAATGAGATCTCACGACGTTGAAATAGAAATAAAATTCGTGAAAAATTTTTGTTCTTTAGTTGTTTTCTTGACTTTTCGGGCGCGTGCAACAGAAAGAAACAATTTCAAAATGACAGAAAAATCATTGTTAATTTTCCCAATAAGACTTGCTAAAATGTATACGAACAAAAAGCTCCTCTGTAAAAATCTCATACACTAGCTTGTTATTTCCCATAAACCACGATTTATTACTCATAAGATAATAAATTAATCCTCTCTGCCTTTTTTCCAATATTTCGTCAAGGACAAACCACATTAATTTATCAGCTCTAAAACATTCATGGCGATAAAACATCACAGAATCTAGGAATACATATTTTTACCTGAATTCTGAGCTACAAAGAGCTCATCTCTGAGTTTTTCACTGCTTACGTGAGATTAATATCACAGCACCGAAATTAACGCAGCCTTTTGTACGCAATATTTCATCACGTACCGTATCATATGACGCAGAGAACACAGTAATTATCTTTTTCTATGAAGAAATTTTTAAATTAAGTAGAAAGTTAAAACCTTTCATATACTGACTGACTTGAATAATGGTAACAGCTCATTGTAAGTTACAAATTGAGTCTTATTAATCACAGTAAACATAAAACCAATTACTGTAACAATTGCTGTAAGCATGTAAGCCAAAATATTTTCTTAATTTCCTCTAGTTGCTCATTACTCGAGTCTTTAGTGAAACTTTAAGATTATTGAACTTCAAGTTACTTACTATAAATGACTTCTTTATCACACAGCCACACTTACCAATCACAGTATCATAATAACGCTTTATTCTATTCTATCGCAGTACCAATAATACGGTCTTTAAATATCATTATTCCTGTTTTGAAATTTCACGATTATTAAAATAAAAGAACACACTCACTAAGTTAGAAGTTCTCAATATTACTATAGTGATTTCATTACTACAATTACATTACATAAAATTACATTACATTATATTGCATTACTTAACACTGTATTACATTAAGTTACATTTCATTACAATAAATTAAATTACATTGCAAAACTACACCACGATCTGCATCTGATTTCCTTTCACTAGAATGCATGCAAATACACATAGTTATTTTCATAATACACCTGAACAAATAATATCATAATGAGGTCAGAGTCATTTAATTTCACGGGATCTTAGCAAACTTCTCGCCTTCCACCGCTGTAGGGCCAATTTGCCGTTTTATGACCAGCGTTGATTTGCGCGCAGTCAAGAGAACGTTTTTAGTGCCTAAGATGCAACGCTAAATAACCCGTGTAAAATATCTTATTAGGCACGCCACAGAGAGGCTGTCACACCTTCGTCGTAAATTGTCGTACGTATGTAAGACCTATAGTAGTCGTGAAAATTTTTTGAAACATACATTTTAACAATTGTATATTTATATTCGGCATTATTTTATGTATTTTAATTGGGCATACCTTCCAGAGAGCATCGTGGAATAAAGGAACTGAATGCTCATTTTTACAATAAAAACTGCATTAGACGATTGGATAACAAACCTCCATAGTGGTGAATCATGACTGTGAGTTTAATATAAGTAGATAATAAAACTTTGGCCATGAAAAGTTAGAAGAATTTGTATAATTACATTTGTAACCTCAAGCACTGTTGGAATATTCTCAGCAGTTTGCTTTAATTACTAACTTTGTGATCCGCTCACAGCTCCCAATCACATTCAAAATTATCTTGTAGTAAACGTCGGCTGGCGGTCGAATATAAGTGATCAGAAATGAGACGCATAGTTTGAGGATGAATTGGCATCAAAGCATAGAGCGATGAAGACAAGATAACGTTCAATATGCAGCAGCTTGTTATCATCTCAAGTCCATCGGCCTTTACGGCTGTAAACAGACGCCAAACGTGTCCCAGTTTTCTATTTTCGCTCGGTTTTCAATTTTTTACAAGCAGGATGCGACGAACGCTGATTTTATGACGTAAACCGAGACCTTGCAGCGCTTGCAAGCGCTTCAGTGATAAGTCTGCAGTGCGTCTCCTAACTTCTTAATTGGAATTAATTTTTATCTTTCATTTAACTTCATCTGTGAGATTAAATCAGTTATATTCAAATTGCTTATAAATTTAACCCCATTTAATTCTACTCTATGTAATAGTTATCCTTAAGTTTTACTCAACCCCTACGAAGTTGCAACATTATCAGTAAAAAAATTTAAATTTAACTCAGTACTCACTGCAGTGAATGACAGAGAGCGCATATGATCGTCTACGAAAACGTGAAGTCACGGACGGACAGACAGATAGACGGACGGACGGACAGACGGACATAGCGAGCACAATAGTGCATTTTTTCCATAAATGAGAAAATGCGCTAAAAATATGTGCCGCAATTAATTTAATCTATCATTACAATAGATTAATTGAATCGTTAACTTATAGACTAGAACGACAACTTGTAAATTCAATGCAGAGTCAAACTTCGCCGATTTAGGGGCTATTAAATTTCCTGCTTGTCATTAAATTGTGGGCCTAGAATATTTAATTTTATGTTGACATTGCATTCAAGTATTAAACTCTAATCCGACGTGATAAGTTCGCTATAAATGCTGACTTCATCTTTCACATTATGGCTATACTAATCATTATATATTACGGCTCCAAGTACTACAGCCATAGAAACATGTATTTCAAGTGCTAATCATCATTACTCCTTACTACATTTCATTCAAAAATTACGAAAAATTCTGATCTTGAAAATGTCTTATTTTCAATGTTCATTCTCGTCGTATGGAGAATACGAAGCTAATCTTTGACCAAGTTTGACCAACAGATAATTATAATTGGCCAGAATTTGAATGCGATTAAAAAAAGATAGATTCCCCCCGATGAGCGTATACAACTGATTATTAACTTATTATTAACTTGTAACTGATTCTATTGTTATCAATGAAAATTTCCAAACGACAATTTTCGTTCTTAATTTTTGAGGGAAACTGCAAACGAAATTTCAAATAAATTAAATGATCATTAAAAAATCGGACTGAGTTGTTGTATTCGAATTGTAAATTATTTAATTATTATGAAAATAAATAAAATAAAGTTCTTTGCGGGATGGTTATGAAATACGGTAGGCATTTCATTGGGTATTTTGATATAGTCTGAAAATACAAGTGAACGATAGCAGACAATAAACTGAACTTGCAAATGAAAACTGAACTTGCAAATATCAAACTCGAAAATGAAAACTGAAAGGAGAGTTTCATCAGTTAAACTGCACTATTTAGTTTCCTGATTTAAAAAAATAACATGATTCATATGCAATTTCGAAGAAAAAATTGAAAATAGTATGCGGAGATTACCAGATTCAAATTATAAGAAACCAGCAAACCACTGATCTTGAAGTTTAATTTAAAATTGAATGGGGAGAGTATCACGCTTAAATTATTATATCAAGAAACTAGACTTGAAGCCAGCATAGAGCTATTTTAGGACATGAAGGCCCAGTGAACAAGTGGCACGGGACTGGATCAGAGACGGTGTCCAGTGACGGCAGATGCAAAGGCAAACCCGAGCAGGTAAACACAAGCTGTCTTGAGCCTCCGTATGATATTAGCGAGAACCTGTGCATGGTTCTGGCTCAATATTGTTGACATGGTTCTGGCTCAATATTGTTGACATGGTTCTGGCTCAATATTGTTGACATGGTTCTGGCTCAATATTGGCTAGCCAGGAGTCGGATATTGCACCCACAGAAATTAGTGAAACTTTGTCCTAATCGTGCATACTTTTTACTCTTGGGTGAGTCACCCTGACTCAGAGTGGCCGGGGCAAATGGCTCTTCAGTGCTAGGTATAAAAAGTGTGTCAATATCTGGATAATTTGACCCATTCTGTTTTCTGGGTGTGGTCGTGAATATGCATCGTGATATCTCAATATTCTGACAATTTACAAGTATTAAATATTCAATTAATATTGCTAAAACGGTGCATGGTATGAGTCTTTCATCTTCAAATCTTCTGCTCCTAAATGTCGCGATATTATTTCATTAGTTTATTATTTTCATGTTATGGGAAGAATGTCAATTTGGCCATCACCACATGCCTTGATGAAGCTATGAAGCTAATTTTTGTTAAAATGACTTCATTTTGTCACAGTTGACATTAATTTATTCACTCCTATTTTGACTTCATATCTGACACGTTTCTAAGTTTGCCATTGGTCCCAGCATAACTTGAGTGACACTTTTTGTGTAGTTTAATGGAGGCTCTTTTAGGTTTGTAATTCGATGAAGTTTCACAATTTATAATAGAATTTGTCGAAGCATTATCGGCCAAAAATATTAATGCCTCTAACCCAACATTTTAGGCAATCGATCAACTCTTGAATTATTGATCAACAGTCGAAATGGTGCAAAATCTGTATAGAATACGTGAATCCTGGTAATTATCAAATTATTATTGAGCGTGCATTTGCTTGTATGTGCAAGAGATGCAATGGAGCAACGTTAACGTTCTATGGTTTGCCTTTACCGAAAAACGAATTATATTATTAGCCAACCGTGTTTTCCAGTTCATGAATGGTTTCAGGATTATCGCGTCAGACATCTTTGCTCTCTTTTGGTTATCAAAGACGAGCGTTAATGCGAGGACGCGTAGTCAGTACCTTCAATTCTCATATTAAAAAGAATATCTTGATAACAGATTTGCATTGGATCTCGAGAAAGTCGAGAATATTAAAGTTTAAATGACATTCGCATTCACGTCATTCGCACGCACATTTATTAATGAAAAATAAAACTTAAAATTTTCGCATATAATTTTAATTGCAAATTTTAAAACATCGGTAGTCTAGTTAAACCGATTAACTATGAAATATCTTATTTTTTCTGAATTTCGGCGAATCACTCGAATTTCCAGCGCGTAGATTCAGGGACACCGGTGATATTTCCACTCTCATGTTTACGGAAACGTGCACTGACTGAGTTCCTAAAAGGTAATTCAAAAATCTTCTTTGTTCTGATCTTCGTTGGAGGAAAACAAGCGAGTAGAGCATCTCTGGAGGCCGAATCGTAACCGACATCTTTTATATGACGTGATGAATTTAGCACAGAAATTAGATAAAATTTCGTTTAGTGAAATGAAATGGCGTGCTTCTCATTTGAAAGGAAACTGCGTGCGCATTTGACCTTGATTAATATAATTAAGATGCGCGGTGTTCGACTCATTGTTTGAGTTTTGTATCCATACAACAAATAAATGCTTCTATTTTCGATGCGAATCAATTTAAATTGATTCATACCTTTCAGAATATAACGCTAGTATTATTAGATCATAAGAAATTTCCAAAATTATAACTTTCTTCTATACAAAGAACAAAAACTTCTGCAATGAAAATAGTAATAAAAGCTCTAAGTTCTTACAGATCTGAGTAAGCATTTAAAAATCGCAGGACACATGACAAAAATCACGCAGTCGGTCGTTTCAAACGAATAATTGCCTGTCGCTTATTTCAATAATAAAGTTAGATTCAAATTTCTGATTAACCATAAACTTTATGATGGCAAAAATACTTGTACACTGGTCCAAAATATCATCATGTATTATTTCTTTGCTGTTAATACCGTCAAATCGCCTATTAACAACATTAACGATGTAGAATCCTATTCCCACAGACTACTAAGGGCATCAAACTCCCGTAAACTCTAATGGATATTGCACAATAGCGTCTAATTTCCGTAGGCTATCACACTGTCAAGGGGTTTCTTATCCTCAATGAACGAGCAGCTGTACAGTGCATGTCGGTTACATCGAACAGCAACGTTTTGGCACGTCAAGCGCTGTTGCTCTCGGCTTTGATACCCCATGCAAATGCTTCCGTAGCGCCCGAGTGACCACCGAGATTGAAGGGCTATTAGAATTACTGCAGGTAATTCCGTCGTAGCAATGTGTAGCTGCAGGCTTCTTGTGCGTGAATAGTGAAGGATGGATGTGGGAATCGCTACTGCGTACGTATGATTTGTTCCTATAGTCTGTGAATTTTGCGCACGTGGGCATTAGATATTTCACAACATGTTTGAACTGAATGATCGATGCTAAATATCTATAAGAATATTTGTTATGATATCCGTAGATAGCGATTTCAAATTCAGCTAAGGTGAAATAATGAGCAAAGAATATATGTAGTCTCGAGTTTCAGCTTGGTGTAACATAATAATTTTTTATATTGTGAAAAATCTTTCATTTTTAAAATGGTTATGGATTACTGGAATAGTGACATCACTTAAAATGAAGTAGCTATAAAGGTGCCATGCAAGAAATTTTTTTTAATTATCGTAAGGAAAATCTGATATGGCTTAATTTTACGCAACATTGGCGATAATTTAAACGAAATTGTGAAGATTAAATCTGTAATAAACTAATAAATCTGCGTAAGAACCATTCGTCGCCCTTTTGGTGATGCAGTGATTTAAGCCATACAGGGTTGTACAATTTACGTCACCTCGTCATTATACGGACATGTTGATGTTGACATTTACTGTGCGGCCTCAAATACCTATAAGGTGAAGTTTTGATGCCTTCTTTACTAAGAAACTTCTTTCATTTAGAAGCAGATGATCATACTTTCCCAATAATGCCCCCCAAATTTGGCTGAGTCAAGAGACTTGACAATTTGCCCTAAAATTTATGACGTAAATTTATGATCGTCGCTTAATATAACCGCACGTGTCATCGTAATATTTCTTCGTTATAAAATTTGTGAACGTTTTCCTTTTGCAATCCGTCTTCCTTCGTCACAAAAGACAAGTAAATATATCTCTCCACAAAAACAATCATTTATTTTTCTTTTTTAGGGATCCGTGTTCCTTCGTCAAAAAAATTCATGTAAACATGTCTCCCCACAGAAATAAGTTCGGCCGTATGTACGCATAATCTCCTCAACCCAGGCCGAGGTTTCTCGTCAACTTTCACATGCGTAGTTCTCTTCCATCGCTTTATACGGTGAAGATAATTGCTTTACAAAGTGCGAAAAAAAATCATGACCGTCAGAAGTGAAGAGTTATCCTTGCCGGTTTTGGTGTCGGTGCCCAGTAGCAAGTCACTCAACTTCCCGAGTCAAGTATCGTCACCATGGAGTCAGCTTCTAAGATTTACTGCGACTAATAGCAATTGCGGCGAGTTTTTATAGGTTAAGTGCCACTCGTGAATGCAATTTCCTCGGAGCCAAGAGACGAACCAAAAAAGTAAAAAAAAATCAGCTTGTCCAAACGCTGAGTGTCAAAAATGGTAGTCATGTTTTAGTACGACTGCTGGATCCCAAGTAGACCGTTTCTCCTTTGCGAAACTGATGAATGAGAAATGAATTACAGTCACATGGACTAAATTCAACGGTAATTGATTACCAGTATTTAATGCATCAGCCTTATGATCTGGCAATACAGTTTGCTTTTACTGGTCAATCAATAATAGCTTTTATTTGTACTATTTTGCAAATCAGACAGCAAAGAATTACAAGAAGATTTGCTTTTAAATAAAGAACATTTAAATGTGAAATGACATCAACATAATTCTATAAATAATTAAGAAGACAGAAGAAAGAGAGGATATTACAGAAACATAACTTCAATCCAAACAAAGAAGCCTCTTTACTAAATTCCGACTAACACGAACTCAAACACACTTCACGAATAAATACCGCAAGTGTTGGTAACACTTGAATGACATCGAAGTATTGGACAACTGTTATCTTGAACAGGAGAAAGTGTGTTGCAAAACCAAAATATTGTCTATGCACTAAAATAATGAAGAAGAAATTGCACATGAAATTGCAGTTGAATCACTTTCGTACTGTCCAACATGATTCAGAAACGTGGTCTAGCTGATCAATTTTGCTGTATATACTTTTTTAAAATCACTTTTTAATAAAAGGGCAAATCTGAAACTATTATTTTATATCTTAAAGCGATGCGTTGAAATAGTTACTTGAAGCGCTTTCGCCAAAATGTCAAAAATCGCAATGTATTACTGACAAAACTTTCTCGTTTATGAAAAAGGTTCATATGAGACAATATGCCTTAGATTCTCAAACAAACGGATAATGCACTTGAAAAATTGCATCTAAATATAAATTTTAACATTTATAAAATCAAATCAACGGGTAGAGGCCCAATATTAAATGTACAATATGTGCATGCAACATTGCATGTCCACAGATGAGCCGAAACGGAGTCGTATTGCATGTTCAGACGGCCTCTAATTTCTGCCTACGCATGCCAGTTCTTGCGAGCGTGTCTCCGTAATGCTGTAGTTAGCGTAATCCATTGTTCGTGACAGCCTAGCGTTGGCCAGCGAAAACGAGCAGGATTATGACTCCCATGTAGCCGGAACGCGTCTCTATGACGTCAATGAACAAGCCTGCTGCTCAATTCGGCAGGAAAATCACGCATAGGCCTGGCAAAATCCAGAATTCAATGTATTTCTAGGCAGATATGCAAGGGTTTCAACAAAATTGTGAGGGATAATGGAAAAATTTGATCTAGGCCTTTGGAGTTTTCGGGGCGTTGGTCGGCAGGGTTGAATTGCTGAGCTTGTTATTACTTCATTTGATTCATATGAAAAGGATAGGTAACCGAAATGAAATAAAAATATTAACTCCGGTGACGTAAAAGAAGAATGCGTAAAAAGTTCTAAATCGAAGCAAGCCCATTTATATAAAAAAGTTAAAATAGATCTAAATACCATTTCATGAATTGAGATCGCTAAATTCATCCGAGGAATTTTATGCCACGTATTTACAACTGACTTGATTCTAGAATAGCTCATGCATTGGTATCAACGGAGAACTTGATCAATTTAAATGACAATCTTCGGTTTCAGTGGAAAATCATTTGAAGGATTAAAATTAACCTTTTAAATCATTATGAAATTAGATTGTGGCAAGTGCTTTCCAATGAAAATAGATCTATGTAAGTAGCAGAAATTTAATGTAATTAATATCAGTTGATATGAGAAATTTATTGAAACCCGGTATTTCAAAACTAACAGCGGTTTTAAAATGTATAGTCAGTTATACAAGCATTGCCAACATATCAGGTAATGGAGGCATAAATATTGAACTGGTATATCAAATGCTCTTTAATGTTCACTGCAATGTCAGTGAATTGATTGAAATCTTGATGAAAATCAGACCACAAATAGAACAGGGCTTCGTGACAGCCACGACTGACGTCTCTCAAATCAACGTCAATTATTAGTGTGTCTTTAGTCTTTACCCCTAAAATTATTATTTTCATGTCTCAACTAGTTCTATCGTACTTACCCTGCTTACTTTATTAAATATTTGAATAATTTTCCGTCTAAAATGATTCGCTAACAATGGTGTGGTAATAGCAGTGGGGAATCAATTGACTCATATATATTAATTGATCTTGATCTTCAGTTCCAAAAATTTCGTAGATTAATCACTGCCTTAAAATGAATAAACATTTCGAAATTATCAGAGGGACCTAATTCGACTAGCTGTAAAATTTGGGCAGTCAAATACTTTTTCTTACGACATAGATACGACTATAGATTGAATTTACAATACAGAAACATGAGTTACATTGTGTAATTGTATACAAAATAATTTTCAAATGTATCCTTCCTTCTCCCAGTTTCAAACACACTGTCATCAGGCGATCGAAAACGACCAGTTGAATAACAGTTGTCTCTCCTGTACCTTGTACAATCGCCTCGGTTTCATTCAAGTCTGTGCAGAAGCCAAGCGTCATAACCTCCCAGCACTGAGACTGATTTCGCACTGACTGAAGAATCTTAGAGGAGGCCACCTTCCGATGTATGCTAGGGATCGAAAAAAACGATGCCTTCAATCCAATTGATTAATTATTTCCAATCCTCAATCGATGTAACGTACATCAACTTACCCGTATAACGTATGTGTAATGTACAGATGAATAATTTAACAAGCTGTTGGGGAACATACCGGATGAACCTGCTGGAGGGCAAACAATTGTCAATTGATGTTGACACTCGTCATAAAGTTAAAACGGTCGGCGTTCCTCTGAGTAGATCAATCAGTCAACTTAGTCGTCAATATTCTCTGGCCGATGATATTGCAACATCTGACGTCTCTGACCTGAAGATATTCATGTGACGAAGTCGCGTAAACAAAACATATCTCGAACGTCACCGAGCAGCAATAACATTTTGACAAACTGTTCGAGAATTTAGACGTGTGTTCAAAAACAGTGGCAATTTACATGAGTGAAATGTTTCTCCGCGTATTTCACTCGTGCAGTTTGACTCACTTTTTTTTAGCTGCCGCATCTTCAATCAGTTATGCTTAGTTTGCTGGGGACGGCATTCACTGTAAACAGGATTGGGCATAGCGGGTAAACTGAAGATTGAGTGGCGAAACGAACGAGGCTTTGATTCCGCCCTGTGAGCTTTGGCTATATGGCCTCTTGGCTAGCATTGACTGGAGTGGTAGTGTACTGGCCTCTTGGCTAACATTGACTGGAGTGTTAGTGTACTGGCCTCTTGGCTAACATTGACTAGAGTGGTAGTGTACCTGTCTCTTATACACATCTAGATGTGTATAAGAGACAGNTGTAATGGCCTCTTGGCTAACATTGACTGAAGTGATGGTGAACATGCCTCTTGGCTAACACTGACTAGACGCATTATAGTGCTGATGTTGGGGCATCCTAGCTAACACTAGAGTGCAGGTGTACAGTTATTGACATTATGATAACTTACCGCCTTGTTCTATAGCAGCTTGGTGAACAATAACACCCGTGATCTGAACCAAACTAGGTCGCTAATGCAGCAGAGGGATCAGCAGACCTAGCAACAGGCTGCGGAGGATCGCAAGTGATCTCTCAGGATCATTCCTTGTTTGGAGCTCTGTGTAAAGATCGAGACCACAGGCCTATAAGAAGAGAGCGGCTTTTTAGCGCATTTTCTCATTTATGGAAAAAATGCACTATTGTGCTCGCCATGTCCGTTTGTCTGTCTGTCTGTCCGTCTGTCCGTCCGTCCGTGACCTCAAGTTTTCGTCGACGAGAAAATGCGCTCTCTGTCACTCACTGCAGTGAGTACTGAGTTATATTTTCATCCTTCCTTCGTACATGGGACTTCTGTATCGTGTTCCATGACGACAATAAATAAATTCATCAAAGAGAGTTGAAAGTTTAATATAAAAATTTTATATTGGTATGATAATCGCAAAAAATAATTGCAATTTAATTTGGGTCTCACTTGATTAATGAAGAATGGATAATGTTAGAGAAGAAATGAAAAACATTTATTATTGGGTTTCATTATTAACTCACATTCGAATTACGTATTATTTACACACGTATTATTTACACGTATTATTATTTAATATTACGTATTATTTACACACACTAAAGTTACTCAAACCTTCCACTGTCACAAACGTAAAAAAAACTAGTTTTCCAAAGCTCGGCCCGGAAATGAACTCGTCGTCCGAGTGCCCCTTTCCGCTAAAATTAAGATCATTTACTATTATAAAAGAAATATTGAAGATTATGAGTAAATTACTAAAATGATGAAATTTGAATGTCACGCTATGGTAAAAACAGCAATATGCCAGTTAAAATCTGCAATTAAATTTCTTAAATCAAAAGTGACGAAAAAATGATAAATTTCTTTGATCACAAAAAAAAAAAAACGCAAGTAAGATTATATTATACACGCACTATTTTCATTGATATGCATTATATTCATAATGCATATCAATGCAGTGAATGTAAAACTAGATTTAAACGTCCAAAAATTCTTCTTTGTTCGCTTTATGAATGAATTTTTCACATTTGCAGCGGACATGATTCGTAATTGCAATTGCAACAGAACCGTTAGATGCCGCTCTTCAGTTCTCCAGCAAATGAATTTTGATGTCAAAATTTAATTATTTTTTCATATATATTAAGACCATTTCAAACAATCTAGAAAACTCTGAGCTGGATGCAGCCATGAGCATGAGTGAGAAACTGGAAATCGCTCTCCGCGGCTACGTAGACTAAAACAGTTTTACTAAAACAGCTTTCAGTCTAGCACAGAAAAATTCTGGAATGATCGCATTTTTACCACTACATAAAGAGTTAAAATCCGCTTTTGAATTGCAACATTGCTAAAAATATTAAGCCCGTCATAGAGATATAGTGCCAATAGATATATTGTTCAGAGATATAGTGGCATAAATCATACTTTCAATATTAATAGTTTTTCAGTTAATAACTAAAAACGCTGGAAAATATTCTCCTACTACTTACACATGTATTAAAGCTTTTAAATAAAGTTGCGATACTGATAACTTTCAAGGGTTGTAGCATGGTTGAAGTAGTGGTGGGTAGTTTTTATTGCTTGAACAAACGTGAGTGAACGTTTATCACTGGAAAACTGAGCTTTCTTATCATAGGTACTTTAGTGATCCTTTTCTATCACATTGGAAAAATTAAATGTGAATGAATGAGTTATTTACCGTTATGGAAGTTAGATTTTATGCGAATCGTGGACATGGAAGGATCTTCTGTTTTCTCAACACTTACATTTCTATTTGTTCCTATTTCTATTTTTTTCATTCCTATTTTATTTATATTTCATCATTTCTATTTCTACATTCCTATTTCTTCAGTGCCGACACTTCTATTCTATTAACACAACAGCAACAATCTTTGAGTATGCCAATGCTGGATGATTAAGATTCCTATATTTGTGGGAATTTTTATGCGAGTTTAATTTTCTTGCCCGGAATTTCATGACTTTTCGTGACTCACGACTTTAGAATGGCAGTTTTTCACGATTAAGGGTTTTCATGTTTAAGGAATCGATCGATTAAAGTTAAACTGCATGATCCAGGATATTCTATTTCTCGGTGTCATTATTACACGTGGTCAAGATTCTTCTAGTTTGATATCCTGCACGGTAACTTGGTGCAGGATATCCGTTTTTCTACACAATCATGACTGATAGCTGTAAATTTCAGTGACTTCGTTTACTCAATATTTTCTCGCCAATAGATAACGGGTGTCTTCTTGATTTACGGATTATTTTTGGGGCTTTTACAGCATTGTGAATACATGATGACACATGATGGTTTACAGGGCACTCAGAAGGGCATGAATCTGCTTCTAGGCTCTCTTCCCTAGCTGTTTCTTGAAGCTTTGTTCTAAGTTTGGCGGCCGCACAAGTTTGGGCAACTTGGCGGCCACTCGAGCCTCCCATTAACTCGTCTAACTTGACGTGCTTCAAGATTGAGGTTCAACCTTGGGGTATGGAATTTCGCAGGAGCGATGTCAGCTACAGTTGTTCATATTCTTCACAACGCGTACAAATGTTTACTAATTCTTCCACCCATCAGAAAGATTTGTTCATACAATTAATAAGAAAACATCAAGTCGAGACTTCTTAAAGTTTTGCATTTCATGGCTACTTAGGGAGCTTGTCAACCACAGCTCATTTCCGCAATACATTTAAAGCTCTAAATCGCTAAGGCTTCAAGACACTAATTCTTCCACCCATCAGAAAGATTTGTTCATGTAATTAATGCATTGCTTGTTGAACCAAGCAACGTGCTTCAAGTAATTTGCCGTTGATGTAAAGAAGATTCGGCAAATATTTTGGGATTTACCTTGTATTCTGTGAGGGCGTTCCCACATGCTAGTGAAAAGCAATCAAGACCATAATTCTGCCTCCGCCAGACTTTACCGTAGTCATGATGTACACTTTTTTTATATATATTTTTGTCGACCATGTCCATTTGACAACTTATTGACATCCATTTTTCAAACTTTTTTAGAATAGCGGGGGGCTTCTATTGCTAGATGAAAAATCGTCTGCCTACGTTTGCGAAGTCGTTGGTTATTCAGTGTAATTGTTGCCGTCTGAATTATGACTCTGATTTAAATTTACGTACTTTCTTACGTAAATCTTTCCTTGCTTGCATTCTTCCTTAATTAGAAATTGTTCGAGTAACGAAACGAAACTTCGTCAGAGGCAAATACTCCGGAAACAGTCAGCATTAACACGTTAAGTGCGGCTAAGCAGTATTCAGGGCGCATTTCATAATGCGATCCACCAGTTTACCGTACCGCATTCAATTAATGAGGTACAATTCAATCTATTCAATTTATATTGAATAGATTAATGCAACTATTAATATTAATGCAACTAATGCACTTACAATTATTTCTGACGTGAAGGGTAAAGAAGTTACAACGTGGAAACGAAAGGAAGGCTCAAAGTATATAAAAACATAATTTAAGACCCTATTTAATAATTCGACAACATTATTCTTCGGGAATAAAATTACAGAATGCAGTAAAATTAACAGGTTAGGCCTAGAATGAGACGCGTGATAATTAATTTAATGAAGCGTCTTCCTCAACAGTGAGAAATTACGTTTCAATCACACTGTGAAGTTTCTGTTGCTGAAGAAAACCGACAGAATTTTACTGGTCGTGATGAGATAATGCCGTGAAGAGCAAAAAAAAGAGGCTTAATAAAACACAAGTATTGGATACAAAATACTGAACGCGTTTGGACCAAGTAGATAAAAACGTAATATGCATGAAAAACATTTCAAAAACATACAACAATTACCATGAAGTTTGTTGATGTTCTGTGGAATCCTAGAATTGTATAAATAAGACGAGCTTTCCATCAAACCAAGCGCATTCTGGTAGTGCGAGACCTGACACGCACATGGATATGCTCAACGACAAATAGGCTGCAGCCACAGCAATCTTAAAAAAAAATCGAGCAATACACTAAAACAGAAAATATGATCGACGCAAAAAAATTTTTTAGAGAATAACAGCCATTCGATAAGATCAACGGTCAAGCGAATAGTAAGCGATTTCCGATTCTAGTTTTTGTTGTTAATGGTAAATTTTTGCAGTAAATAGGATACCCGCAACTCGGATTTGAAATCAGACCGATTTCAGATCGGTCATGCAGTTGTGCAGATAATGGACGTCATTCATTGATTGAACTTGTCATTCATTCAAGAATCCAAATTTCACATGAACACACTCTGGAAGTTGTAATTTTTACAAGCAAGTACGTTGTATTTAATAAGTAATGGGGCGTGGTCACACCGGACCTTCTCTCGAGGTGACAACAAAAAATCAATTGTTACGAATCTTCCAATATTTGATGTCGATGTTTTTCACATAAACAAGAATTTTTGAATAACAAGGATTATGTACAGTTTGTTCATAAATACGCAGGGTGATATTTGTTGGATAAAACAACGGCACCACACAGATTGCAGACAAAGTTGCACTTAGCATACATAGAACTTTTTCATTCATTTAACATGAGAGCTAAAAATATTGGCTTCATCAGCGTTGCATTACAGAACGAAGCAAAAAAGCGCTCCGCGAATTGCGACGCTGGACTACACATGGACGCTATGATAATTAATACTAAGGCTAAACACGTGCAAAATAAAACATATATTAAATTAGGGGCAGTGTGATTTAAACTATTGAAGCATCTGAGTTGTAATTCGAATGAAGTGAATGACTGCATGACAATCGAGTGAATTCCCTTAGTTCAAATATAGCGGTTAATTCACTTGGGAGACAAGAGCAAGAATAGCCGAGGAAAGAACTGTAACTTCATTCTTATAGACACAAAACAAGCTCTAGTGAAAATTATCTTTTGCAAAAGATGAGCTATGAAAAATTATGCTAGTAGAAATCTGATTTGAAGCAAGGATGTAAAGAACATAGTGTTTAAATAACAACCGAGGCTAGTTTTAAAAGACATTTTGGCAGTCATTTGCAGCATACATCGGATTTCTAGTTTGCAGGGGCCAGCATCTGCACACCGTCCGAAACTTTAAAAAAACGCAACCATGTTAAAAAAGGACGCTAACGTAGAGCTGTCACACTTAGTGTATGTACATAGCTTCCTTTGGAATTCTAAAGGAAGACCACTTAGGTAGACAACAAACATACATTGCAGACAACTTTGCTGCAACTGTACAATATTTTTACATAATTTGTACTTCATAAGAGTAGCGGCAAACATGAAGAATATTAGAACAGAAGGATTTTACAAATGAGAACATGGGAGCAGAGAGATGAATTTTACGAATGTGATACTGTAAGTGAATTCTATTCCACAAACCAATGAGCTCAAAAGATAACGAAAGTAAGGAAGCTCGTTAATTTCGGTTTGGCTAAATGTAAAAATATATCAAATTTGCCAATGAGGGGAAAAAACATCCCATAATTATGATGAGAAGTGAAAAAATTTCAACAATGGAACTGGAAATATATGGAACAATTTCAACAATACTGAATATTTCACAGGAGATATTAATTGACTGGGCTTTAGATTTTACGAATCAGCTAAAGAGTTTATATTCATCAAGAGTCTTGTTTACAACAGGAAAATGCCATTTTTGACAGCTAAGCCTAGATGAAAGATCGTAAAAGACGCTGCTAGATCATCAATTACGTAACCAGAACATAAAACGGCTTATAAATGGATTAAAATGTAAGACGGAGCATTAATTACAATCTTATGTTACAGTGCAATAGTGATGGTAGGTACAGTGAGAGGCACTACATCATCATCAGAATCATCCTCCTCCTCCTCAGCAACGTTACTCGAGCTTTGCTTCTTCTCTTCTGGCGAGGACAAGCTTGTTTTTCTAGGCGAGAGAGCGGATGAGCTCATTTCCAAATGTCGGCCAACTTTGAACACCACATTCGAACGCACTGAGTTATTGGACACCAACTTCCGAAGCTTTTGAGTGGAAGGAGAAGCCTGGGGTGAGCTGTTCGAGCTCGCATCACTAGACAAATTTATTAAATCAACATCTTGCGTGTCTAATCCGTTTCTAGAAGACAGACAGTCGCGAAAATGTTTAGCCGGTGAAATGAATGAGCCAGACTGGTGAGGGTAGTGACCATCAATGCCATTGGTTTTGGGAACATCGGTATTATCTGCAGCAAAATGACGCCTATCTTCTGAGGCAGTGGAAGGTTCAGAGCTCAAAGACTTGCTCAAGCATTTATTGGTGGAGATAACAGCTTTGCCGCGTGGCATCGAATCCGGAAAAACATTGGACGGTTCGATTTCATTTGAATCTGAAAAATTATTGGGAGATTGTGACAACTTTTCTGAATCACGAGAAGGAATATGATCCAATGTTTTAGCAAGATTCATCTTTTTAGCAGAGCGATTGTTGGCCACGCACGAAGATTTTTCGGTTCCACAAGGATCAGGAAGACGTAAGATGGGAGACTTATTAGTTGGTAACTGCTTCTGACATTTGGAGGATCTGAGTCTACCAGATGTCATCGCACCATAAGCCCCATCGTTGTCAGAGACTGATCTATCTGTCAAACTTCTCATTTCATTTGAAGAATCTACTGATGATAATTTCGATGAAAGACTTTCCGAAACATCGTCACGACGTTCGTCTCTTGATGGTTCAGCATTGCTCTTTAGTTTTTTAGTAACTGGGGTTTCAATTGATTCCACTGACTCACGCCTAGCCTTTTCGGCGGATGATCCGGCAGCATTAAAATTATGATGACCTAAAGGATGCTTCGATTCTGATATCAAGCTACTGTCACTGTTTTGTCGTCGAGGCTTAACATTTACAACAACGTTGATGATGGGCGAGGTTTGTAGTTTTGATTTTTCTTTGTCTAAAGAAGCATTCATTCCCTGTAGCTCAAAACTATCTTCAGGGAAGCCAATTTTTGATCCATCTACAGCTGCAATATTCAGAGAACTTATATTTCGAGTTGCGGTGGTTTCAGGGGCCACTTCACTATTCTTTTTCCTGGTAAAATTTGATTTAGTTTTCACAGTTTCTACATAACTGTCTCCGCTACTATCTTCATCAGAGCTCAAGTCGACAAAGTCTCTTCTACTTCGTTTATATGAACATATCTTACTGGCCTCGTGGTCGGAATCGTCATCGGAATTTTCAAGTTTGAGATCCGCATCACTGCACCCTGGAACGTTCTTGATGCTCATGATGAGCTGCTCTGGGTCGATGACATCCAACTTTCCACCCCCGTACTCGCTGTACATCTCCGTCAGGTTGTACAACTGGAACAAGATTAGATTAATGCTCTTTCCAAAATTTTTTGGCTTGGTACAATGGTAGAAAGGAAATAACTGCACATATTTTCGTGAAGAACCGTTTCTCTATCCTGTTTTACTACTAAAACAAGCCTAGATTAAGGCCCTTATCAGGAAATTTTGGGCGAGCTTCATCTCCAGAAGTTGAACTTCCAAAACAGTTGTCAAGTACCGTTTTTATCTGTACTGCCTATTTTATCAACAAAAAATTTTCTATAAATTTGCAAAGGATAAAACAGGAAAGACGATTATCAATCAATAAACGAATTGTTGTGTCAAAAACCTTCCTCCTCTTACCTCCCTGAACTGCCGTCGCGCTCTGGCTCGCTCGCTGCGTTCTTTAGACTTCCTTGCTGCAGCTTGCTGCTGCTGCTGCAGCTGCTCGTGCTGCAGTGGCAGGACTGCTGCATCTGCTGCTGCTCCTGCTATGACTTGGGCGCCTTCCAGAAAAGTGGGACTCACCGCTCTCGCTGCCTCCATCTGCGCCCTGAGCTAGAGAAGATGGCTAACCCATTAAATCAGTCACGGAGCTTCAATTTAGATTATGCTTCCACATTTATTGTATGCATTAGGAAAATATATCGTTTTGCCCTCGAGGAACTTCAACCTCATGGCCAAAACTACCAGGTGGATCTCAAAAAAAAAAAAACACTTTATTATTTAAATAAGGAATTCACTGTTTCGAAACTTCAAATTTTTACTGCTCATTCAAAAACGAAGCTTGAACGGAAATATCCCAAAAATTTTCAATCATTTCTATCTTTTCCCGTGACTTGTGACTAACCTAATCGTATCTCAACTTTTCTACCTTCATCATAAATAGTAGGTATATTATATCAGGATCAGCAGAACTACAATTGTCCTTTTTTTTATCAACACAAAAATAAACAAAAACCTTATCTGATTGAATGTGACTAGACTATATATAGTTCAGTTGCTCGTGGTGACAACGGTAGCAGCAAATAAGACTTGCAGCCAGATTGGTAGAGCATAGACATTTTTAGGCTCTTCCCCTTTGGAGTCCTATGAGTAAACTAAAGTCATGGATACCAGTATCATCATATATACTTATAATATTTATCGAATAGAATTTTGAACTATAGATCAGGGAATTGAAAATGAATCATTTTTCTAATTTCTTGTTTGCAAATAAGACTCACAGCCGCAGTTTTGCTGAGATCGCAAAACTCCCGAACGTTTTCCTCCGAGTGCCCTACGCAGTAGGTGAGAGAGACCCCACCGCCGGCCACGTCCGAGGACGTGCACATCTTATTCTCCATGTGAGCCTACATAGAAGAACAAACAAGTGAAAAGTTACTGTGCTACATAGACGGCGATAATACATTAACAAGAAATATACAGCGAGCAAAATTTTAAAAAATCATGGGTATTAATAATAAAATTACCAGGAGCAATATATTAAAAGTGTTAACAGGACCAATAGTAACCGAGCAACGGATGTAATTGCATTACATCAATTCTCTCTTTCGAAAGTGAATTTTAAATGAAAAATTAAAAGTCTATCTCTTTTTCTTTGGGATAGCATGCTTAGATAAAACAGGATCAACCACTGCATCTTTTGATGTTTGCATAAAATTCGACTCACGGATTTGAAAAATGGATTTGCCTCATTTTAAAACAATCAAGAAAAATAAATAAAACAAGATGACTAAAGACTTCTACAATTACAAGCACTTCAAAATCAATAAACGAACCTTGCAAAAGCTGTTGGGACACATGAAGCAGCGGGTGATGGCTCGGTTGCCGCATTCATCGCAGTGATGCCAAGGACACACCCACTTCCCTGCATGTTTTATCAATTATTAATTAGATGAATAAATTAATTCATTAAAGTTCTAGCGTACATTAATGTTTTACAATCTCTATAATTCAAATTGATATTCATGGGACTACGAACACAAAATGAACTTTTTATAGCCGCTCATATGAAAAATTTTGAATCCCTTCCAAATATTAGTTGCTATAAAAATGTTATGTCTAAAGAAAGCAACTGAGACATACGCTGTGTAAAAAATGCGTCAATATCAGGAATGATTCCTCGATTGGAGTGTTGAAACTAGTAATCAAAAGAGTACCAAAGCTTCAAACATTGCGAAATGAATTGAATAATAAATACACTGACCTTTAGGGAGCACCTCCAGACCAAGGCATTCAAGATGGTAGCCTTTGGGACACGCGGCGAGGTCGCACAGTATCAAGTCTCCGGGGGTGCCGCATCTGAAGCACTCGTCTTCCGTGACCTTAGTGGCGGGCTTCTTTTTCTTCTTCTTTTTACCGAAACCTACTGGCTTCTTTGGTTCAATCTATGGGCAGGCGGACGAATGTTGATAACAACATAAACGCAGACAACAAAGTAATATGTTTGATGATTATGAAAAAAATAGGAGATTGAAGCGAGTAATGAGCATAAAATGGACTTTAACAAGCAAAGAATAACATTTACATATATTCAAGTGAACCTTTCGTTATAATTAGAATCTCCCCAACGCCCTAAGACTAAAATATACTGGACGATTAAATGCCCAATTAACTCATTTATATTGTGAACTAAATACGATCGACTACGAATAAGGAGAAGAAAACAAAATCGTTAGCCACCTTTTGAACTTTAGCCCCGATGTATCCACTGCAGTTGGTGGCACCACAGTTACATTTCTTCTTCTCAGTGCCCACGCACTCGAAGTGATAATTGAACGTAACTTCAGAGCCAGCAGGGATGTCGCATAACGCGAACAGGCCCACGCGAGTCTCGCTTCCAACTTGCCATTTTTGGGTCTCACAGTTTGGTTCGCAAGAGTGATTCATGAATCTGCAGAGTAAAATAGGTTTATACGAGTTTTTTTTCAGTTTAACTTAAGATTCACGTGACGATTCATTCATTGATCTGTGGTTGCATCAATGAAGAATTCTCACAGTAAACAATATTATACAAGCATAGCAGATGTTGAAAATACAATATGTAGGAACTTTGTAACCAATCTTTCAATACGATATAATTTGGAAACGAAAAATTTGCCAAAATTACCTGGCTAAGTTGCCTTTGGGTCCAGCATCAATAATAATATCTTTGGTGATGGTGAGGAAGTAGTAGTTTTCTTCATTAATTTGGTGCATGTAGTCGATGCGTCGCCATAATTCGGTCTCATCCACAAGTTCACCAACGTATTCAATCACGAAGTCACCTGTACGTGGAGTAGATTTCATTAACATCGGGCAAAAGCTGTAATTACAAGCAGACGTTCCCTAGTAACATGGCGGGATGATGTACAAGTGAGTCAAATGTTCCATAGAAGGAAGCAAACCGGCTCAATAAAACTGACGTGTTGGCACAATAAATTAACGAGTTTGATAACCAAAAATAACTGGCATTCTATAATTGATATCCTAAACAGTACCTAGTTAAAAACAAAATGCCCACAAAACCCACCACCCGCTTAGATGTTGAACATGCGTTCTACAATAAAGAGATATAACATTAAATAAAAGCAAAATGCCCCACCCAAACCACATACCCTTTTGCATGTTAAACATGCACCATACAACAAAGAAAACCAGCATCAAAGAGCAAAATGCCCCTTACCTTACTCGTTTGGAAGTTGAACATACGCCCTATAATAATGAGAGGCAACAATAACTAGGAGCTAAGTGCCCCCACCTAAGCGACATACAACAAGAACAACATACCGGCTTGTATGTCCTGCAGGGTATGCAGCCCCCAGCCTCTGCCGGCGACGCGCTGAGGCGCAAGCTGCGGGTACTGGCGCCGGAGGAAGCGCTGGTTGCAGCATCGCTCGCGCGCTGCACACGTCTCCACTGCGCACTCGATCATCAACATCCTGCCAAAGGGTAACTCAATTAAATACATATAATAATCTTTAATATTTTCAACACACAAACGTCCTGGCAAAGGATAACTCGATAATTATGGTACAGAAACATGTTAAAATATATATGTAACATACCTACTAAGACATTGGAAGCATGCTGATAATTGATCATATCAAAATTAGCAGATATTACCGTGTTGTTGTTTAAGTAAATGGTATTATCTTATCATCTACTTGATTATACTTCTTGTTAAGACTTGAGTAATTTGGTCTAGTCGAGAATTGGTAAAAGACAAAATATAGCAGACTTTCTGCCTCTTTAAAGTGAATAAAAAACTAGTAAAAAATTCTCATATGGTTGTATTATATGAAATATAGCAAATTTTTCACTTCAAACCACTTAAAATCAATACCTACTCAATTAACATTGCCATTTTTTGCATTAATAAAATACAAAATATTCCTATCATCTCGATGTCTCTTTCATTCATTACCACTGCTTTCACCATGTGCATTTTGGATGCAGCTCCAGCTCTTGGCGCTCAACATTCCTATGTAACTAATCTAAATATTGATCTAATTATTATCTACAATATGATAATACGTTACCGGTTGATGCAGTTCGAGTTTGGTCCACAGGGTGAAGCAGACAATGGATCACAGTCACACTTTGGAGGCAGCTCGAGCTCCTGGCGCTTGACATTACCCACAGGACGATTCGTGTCAATACGCACAAACGGCGGCGGTTTCTGCAGTCGGAAGAATAAGAAAAATTGTATGAATTAAATAAATATTGACTCAGTACTACATAGACCTCGTGTCATAACAAACAAATGAGGAAGTTCTTGAAATTGATATTCACTTATGATACGGATAGACACATATTCCGAACTTGATAGAATCTGGTTGAAAAAACAAACTTCTATGTGAGTTTTGTAGTAAAAAGATCAAGGTAAGATATATGATAAATAAATATTAAAAATTAATACATGTAAATCGTAGCTGAACATTAAAATTGAAAGTTTATACAAAAAAGATATTAAATGAGAATGGAAATGAATATTTAAAAAATAATTGAAGTATTTTTGTGTTACTAGGGTAGGCATTTTTATTCAACAAATATTGAGAAACTGCAGAGATAAATTTAGTAATATTTTTATTTAAAAGTTCTAACCGAACTATTTTATTACTAAAATGTCAGAAATAGGATTTTTCTCGTTATTACGCAAGACTCACAGTGCTTTCCTTCTCGTGTCTGCGGGCCTCCCTGAGACTCTTGTTGGTCTGCTCCTCTTCAAAGGCAATTTTGGTCTCCTCAAGAGCCTTCTCAAACTGCCGGTTGAGGGAGCTCTTCTGGTACGACTTGCAGCCTCGATCCTGTAAAATAAAAAAAAAGTTATGAATTCCTGGTACATTTAAAATTTATGTTGCAATTAATTTTTTTACCACATTCGCGACTTGGTGGGTTTTTAATTTGAAGATGATAGTTTAACTCTTCTTATCTGGGCAAAATATTACTTCGAGATCCTCTTACTCTAATTCTCCACATAATTATTTCACTAGAATAGGTGTCTTATACTACGACTGCAAAGTGCAGTGATAATGATTAGTGCATAACAACATAAGAAGTCAAATACAATGTCAGAACTCACCCCATCCTGATAATTTAAGACGTGCCTTAACTCTGCACTCACCCCATCCTGATAATTTAAGACGTGCCTTAACTCTGCACTCACCCCATCCTGATAATGGAAGACGTGCCTTAACTCTGCACTCACCCCATCCTGATAATGGAAGACGCGCCTCAACTCTGCACTCACCCCATCCTGATAATGGAAGACGAGCCTCAAATCTGCACTCACCCCATCCTGATAATGGAAGACGCGGCCTCTGTGCACCCAGTAGTAGTCGTTGGAACCGAAGAAGTGTACACAGAACATGCCTTGTGTGTGCTTCAAATTTTCTATGTTGTCTGGGATGAAGCGTGGGTGCAACACTTGACCAGGCCACCATCTTTTTCAACAAAGAATCCATTGACATTGTTGAATTTCATTCACATGATTTCAAATTTTAATTTCAAATAGATCCTGAATTTCAGTATCAAAAAAAGTGAAGTGAAGAAGTTTAAATGACACAAGGCCAAGCACTAACTCATGGAAAAGTCACACACCAATGAATACTAGCATAACAAGTATATAACTTTGATCCCAATGCTTCACACCCCATAATGCCGTCTCTCAACATCATCAGTCAATAAGATATTTTAGTTGTTGAAGAATTACCGAATTAAGAACTAATTAAACTGAATAATTATATTAAAGAGCACTCAGGCACCTGTAAGCTCCAATCTTTGCCCAGACAATGTCTCCATACACGGGCAGCTTGCCGTTGATGCAGTCATCACACACAAAACCTTTGCCTTCTTCAGGAGACGGAGGCACTTCTAGGCACTCCAAGTGGTAGGCAGCGGGGCACTCATCACACAGAACCAGGGAGCCTCCCTGAAATTTCGGCATATAAAACCATGCTATTTAAATGGTTAGCTCCTGGAGGAAAGCATTTAACAGAAACGTCACATTTAGATATTGGGTTGATTTCACTTTAATTTGCCTTTAAATTTTATAAAAAAATTACACTTCATATAAAAAAGTATAACATTAATTATATAAATATGATTTCTTTATATATTTCAATATGGAAATTGAATTGATGCATTAAACACAAGACAAACTTTGCTCCTGCTACCTTAAAAACAAGTGCATAAAATTTATTCGTCGGTAGACTAAGGAATGAATAAATTACACAAGCATAAGCGGCTGGAGCAAACTAAAGCAAAAAATAAATGAACAAACATGAGCTAAACATTTTTTTAAAATGAAAAGTAACAATCAATCAATAATAATTACCTTGGAACAGCCGAAGCACCAGGTGACGTTGAAATGATTGCTCTTGGCCTGGGCATTGTGTCGAGGACAGACGTGACAGCCGAGGCTTATTTCACCAGAACCAGCAGCCAGGCAGTCGGTGCCTAGGAACAAAATGTACAGAGGGAAATGTATTCCACTTATCATTTGCCAAATTTTCAAACAAATTATTTGCAATAAATTAACTCAACAGTTACTGAAATAAAGAAGTAATAGGTAGGACCAAAAATACCAAAAAAGGAAGGACCAAAAGAGAGATCAAAATTTACACGCAATTTGAATGATGAAAAGAAAATTAGTAAGTACTCACTAACAACTAAATTTTAGTTCTCTAGTTTTTTGTGTATTTAAACTAAGAAATACACAATCATAAGGAAATTAAAATTCATTGCAGGCATAACGGTTGACATTAAGACATTCATTAAGAATGTTCCCATTCCTCCAGTTTTATGATAAGATCTATTAAATCAATGAAAAGAAATTAAAACTTTTTAGATTCCAGCACAATTTTCAAAAAGAAAATTTTCGGCCACATCAGGCCGACTGTCCTCTAGATTGTGCTGCAAAAATGTAAAAAACAAACCTTACAAAAAAAATGTCGGTATTTATGATTGAAGTTTAAATCAGATAAGCTTGGGTTTATCTAATATGCAAAAAAATTACATTAATACAAAAAAATAGTGATCCTTACTACTTTCATTTTTCATAACTTGATTCATGCTGGAGAAGCAGAAAGTAATCTAGTCCACTCCGCAATCAGCAAGCTCCCATGTTTAGCATTTTTTTCCACAGTCGGTCTATACACAGTCCATCAGAAAAACAATCGTAACGTTAGAAAGGTACGTACCCGTAAATAAGATAAGTGAGATAAGATAAGATAAGATAGATAACTCTCACTGGTGGGTAAGTCATCGTAGGCAAGATAACAGGAATTTTGAATCTGATCAAGGCATCAGGCAAAGACAGGAAATGTTGAACACGAAGTCTCACCGGTATGGTAGGTAGCAGGGCACCTCAAACAGCGGGTGAAGGAGCCAGTCTTGGCCGCAGGGTATCCCATATCTTCGGCTGTTGCGGCACACATGTGGCACATGTGCCTAGGGCAGACTAGCTTCTGCACATGGTTGTCAGAGATGATGTCTTGAAATGATATAAATAAAATTATATGATAATGATAAAAACACATGAAAGACAATCTCAAGTTGATGTTCAGAGTATTTCGTTCCTGCATTAACAAATACGGTATTCAATGGTTAGCTAACTTAACAAAGCGTGAAAAGAGATGCATTTGATTGTTCAACAATAATTGCCACAAGTTTATGGAACAGTCAAATGAGCCAAATTTCATAATCTTCCTTTGGTAAGAAGCACAGATCACATTTGCTTTCCAGCTCAAAAAAAAAAATATTAATCACATAATTTAAAAATTATATATTCAACACTGACCTTGCCTGAGTGCCAACCATGTGCCACCTGAGGCCATCTAAGCGCACACTGCAGATGGTAAAACTTTCCGCAGCTTACCACAGAACAACGATGGATTTCTTCTTCTGTGGAACTGTTGGCACAGTCTTCTGGTTTTGAATCCTGCTCGGCATTTTCTGCCTTTGCTTGAGACTTTTGATCAGCTTCCAAAATACTTGAAATTCCTTCTGGGCTTGAATCCAAATCAATTTTGTTTGTGTTTACATCAGGTTTGGATTCTTTCACCACATCGTCGGCATTTCCAGCAAGATTTAGTTCTTCATTCACGTTTCCCGTTTCTGCTTCAGGGTTCAAATTTGATATTTGCTCATGTTTGATATTTTCTTCAGTTTCTTTGGTATCAGGAAAAATAGCTTCACTGAGGTCAGATTGCTCGCTCCTTGCTGACTTATTGTTGACTCCAGAACGTGTTATACGAGATGATTCTTCACTATTTTCAGGTTTTTCAGAATCTTTCAAGTAGGTATCAGGGAAGCCATTACTGTTATTTTCCATGACGCTGTCAGGGCACGCGAAATTGATTTCTTCTGTATCTTTCATTTCATTGTTATTTCTGCTAGGATGTTCTTCTTTCTTCTCTGGTTTCTTAACATTACTCTTTCTCCTGCATTTTCTGTCCTGACTGGAGTTCTTGGGAACAAGTGTCTTGTTCTCGCTATCATCGCCAGCAAGAGGTTCTGTATTAACATCCTTATCTGCAACTTTACTGCCATTGCCCAAGCTTTTCTCGACCGAACCGCCTTTAACTTTGGTGTCTTTTCTTGAAACCAACCGACCACCAAGCTTACATATAAAACATAAATGCTGCCCAGTCAAGCACTCATTGCACTTGAATTCCTTGTCATTGTCAGGCCTCACTTCAAGACCCAAGCACGAGTAGTGGTAGAATCCACAACAAGAACCCTTACAGCGCACCATATCAGCAGCATTAGGCATGGCAGACACTGCTTCACATTTGTAGCAGACCTTTTCATTACGTGGTAATCTGTACGTGCCTCGCGCTCCATCAAAGTCATCACCAGTTGATTTCTTGCGTCTTGAGGCTATTGAGCCACCAGTTTCTGATTGGTTGTCCAGCTCATCATGAGAACTGAACCTACTTTTAAGCATATCATCAGAGTCTTCCAGATACTCAGAGTGTGTTTTTAAAAATTTCTGTTTAGAGGCCTGGTTCTTGGCAGTCCAGTGGTCAAGCATCAACTTCCTTATTTGGGCATCAGAAGCTTTGTGGTGATCTTTTTTATATGCTGCTAACTTAACTTTATAGAAAACGTCAAAACCATCATTGATGGTTTTGATAACCTCAATTTTACGTTTTTGCACTTCACCAGAAGAGCTGTCTTCAAAGCCAGAAAAATCGCTCTCATTTGAGGGAGATCTTCTGTCACGTGTATCAATGCCTGGTGAAGCCTCTCTTGAAATTGACCCATTAATGGATCCTGGCTCACTTTTGATCTCTGCTGAGCTCAGTAAAATGCCATCATCCTTCTTCTTTTTCTTCTTCTTCTTATATTTGATGCAAGATGGTTCTGGCTTAACTGACGTCGTGCAGAGTGTGAAGTATTTTTGAATCCGGTCCTCCCTGACATAGTAAATTGCATTAAATAAAACTATCGACACAGAAATATCAAATTTTTTAATATGTCAAAACCGACCAGATGAATCCCCATCAAAAGATTGTATCACTAGAAACTACTTTCAAAACCAGATGAGCAGAGGTTATAGGATGGGTGAACGAGTCTTCAATTCAATTGAGCAAAATAACATCAGCTGCGCAACACTAACTGACCAAATAAAACTCCTGATTTACTAAAAAAAAACAAGAAAATCAAGAATTTTATCATGAAAAATAACCCATGTGAAAAGTCAGAAAACTGCAAGAAATCAATGTTACTTATAAATTCTCCTGCACAAAATAAGGTTGTAAACTTTTCCACAATGTATACTGTGTTACATTGGTTTGACCAGCAAGATACTGAGCCACCGACTCACATGCCCCTACAAATTGGAGGACCAAAGAACCATATGATGGAGGCTCATAATGAAACCATCAACCACGCAACATTGGAGACATGCGCCAGCAACATCATGTGGTGCCACTATACTACAAGACTGGCGATAGCAGAGGCTCTCATCAGCAAGGACAAGTCTCCAGCTATCAATTTGCAAACAACTGTATTTGTTAGGATGTTGAAGTTGTTCTCAGAATAATTTTTAAGTTTTGATTTTGAACCTTAGGTCATTTCCAAATTTCAAGTGTTGTAAAACTATTCACCTCTTGAGAATGAATACCTACTGAATATTGGAAATGTCGTATTCCAGTAAAATGTCATTTGGTAACCTGCTTTTTGATCTTCAAGCACCAGCAAGAAATTTTGTTTGGTTTATTGAAAAAAATAATAAAAATGTTAATAAAAAGCATTCTCTGGTCTTCAATCAAACATGCATTAATGACGAACTTCTGCCTAACTACACTAATATATCCATACTGTGTAAATATACAGTATAATATCAATATGTTTACTGCGCTGTATACCGCACCTGTAAATATATTCATCCACATTCCTTTCTTAGTTTCATCCAAGTTATTAAAACTAGTGAATCATTTAGACTAGGTGCAATATTTGATGAAGCAGATGGAAGCATCAATAAATAGCCAGAAGTGAGAGCTTACTTATCCAAAGCGGTGGCGAGCTCGGCTTCATCCACAGCAGAGTTCCACTTGACCAGTTTGGGAGATGCTTGGAGAGCTTCAGCATCCTTCAGGAAGTGTGGTAATGACTTCAGTAGCAGGCATTGGAAAGCACGTTCAGTGGGCTTCAGGTTGTTGAACTGAAAAATAAATAATGTTGTAGTAAATGTTGATAGAAAGTGACTGTTGTAACTGGTTTTCAAGTGTACTTTGATCTTCTTATGCACAGTTAGATTTTTATAGGATTCAACAATAATTTTGATCAAAAGATTTACCTCTTTCTTGACAGACTTGAGATGCTCAGTAATATCAGTGCGGCCTTTGTATGGCATGAGGTATTCTTCTCTCATCCAATAGACCCTGAGGTTGTCGTTGAGGAAGAGCACATGATACACACGGTGACTTAGGAAGCCCTTCACTGTCTGCTTCACTGCAACATTCAAGAACATAAAAAAAAAATATTACCCAATGGAAGAGCTTATTTTACATCTATATTCCATTTGTTGAGTGAGCCTCAAATTTCAAATTTCAAATAAGGAGGTAATATTAAACAAAAATTTAAAACAATATCTAACATTTTACTTCTTATCAAATGAGACTTTTCTTTTTACCCTCAAGACGGGTGTGCTGAGCTGATTTGTAATCCTGCATGATGATGGCTGGCCACAATGGATGCCCCCGCAGAGCCACCCATACTAGGTTGCCTTCAGAGTACTCGGCTGGATGCTTTTCTTCCAAGTCTGCTATCAACTCTGCAGGGGGACCACACTGCACAAACATTTTAGTGTGCATGTGATTAAGTTTGGCTCTTCTGTGGAAATCATGTGTGTATATATATGTAGCTTAAAAATAGCATTAGTATTTGTAGCATATCAATTCCTCAGAGTGAGCATAGAAACAATTATATAATAATGCTTAAATAATAACTCTACTGCCTAATTCATAACATTAAATACCATAACAGGCATGAAATCTATTTTGCTGAACAATATATATGATAACTGGGTTAAATAATATGCTAAATAGTAATAAAAGTATAATAAATGAACAATGTATACTATAAAAATACTGAATTAATTAAACAAGAGAACTGATATCAGCAGGCATCAAGCATCCATCGTGTTCTGGGGACAGAAAAATAATAAGGAAAGTAAGGGACAAAACATTTGACAATGAAGTTGAGCAAATTCACTGCGCATGGTCTGAGGGTAGTTGTGGATCAGGCCAAACCCAGGGGTTAAACAGTAAACAACACCACCTACCACAAGAGAAAAGCATCTGCTAAGGTATCTGAACTTTCAATGATTCAAAAAAAGTATAGCAACTATGCTATTGTAAGTGCACAATTTATGATAAAAATGAGCAAAAAAAAATACCACCAACTTGAATAATTTTTAATTTAACACACAAGGAAAGAATTTAAATATATAGATCCAATTTATGTTGTAACTGTGCTCTTGGAGTCACTGCAAGCTCTAACAAATGAAGCTGAGAACATTTGCACAAGTGCTAGAACTGAGAGATAAAAAGTGGAAATGAAAGCAAAAATTTTTTATAGAAATTGTATGGTGAGTGTGTGCTATCATGGAAAAAAGCAAATTCAATGCAAAATCTACAGCTAAAAAATTTAGTTTGAAAAGAAATGATCAATGCAGTAGTGAACAGAAGTTTTTATAGTAGACTTTATAAGGATAAGAGAATTTCAAATGATAAAAGAAGAAGACCTAAATTATACTGCCAAAGGCCTGCAACCATTTTTGAATGTCCAAGATTTCAAACCTACTTACACTGTCTATGAACAACATCAGATTTTTCTGCCACCAAGCTTCATCAAATTGTTCTTTTGGGGCACCCAAGATCAGGTTATGGCTTTCTTTGGCTTTGAGAATCAGCATTTCAAGTGTGACAGCAGGGACCAGCAATCCTTTGCAGCAGGCATCACATTCACACAGCAGTTCTCGCTTATCTTGAGATTTATTAGAGGCTTCTTCCATGTATTTGCCAGCAGACAGAGAATTTGACATAAGATGGATACGATTGAAGCCAGTACAGATGTCTGCCACCAACATTTGGTACCATTGTTGCACTGACAACAACACTTGCTGCAATACTTCCTTGGGAGATTTGGAGCATTTCATGGCTTCATGAGATGACTTTTTACATAAAGCAGTGGCAGGTGAATGTTTTTTGGGCAGAAGTTTTGATGGCTTTAGAGCTGAGTATTTGGGATACAAATAACCATCTTCTTCAGAGGGGGGCAAGTGGCAAATCTCATTTTTCATTTCTATGCCAACAGTGCCACTGATAACATCAGACTGAAGTTTCTTAGTTGATCCAATATTTTCATCAATTTGATGCTGAAGCATTGAACTAAAAGAACACCCATCAGCCAGGGCATAGTGGCCAGGATTATTGGTTTTGACTTTTGATTTTAAACTCAACTTCCCATAATTTGCTCCTTCTTCAGTCAATTTATCCACATGATCAACACTACAATTCAATTTACCCAAAGTATTATGTTGAGAATTTCTCCCTTTGGCCTTTAAACTTAACTTTCCAAAGTTTTTTCCTGTTGTGGGTTGCTTGTTGCCAATAGAATCAACATATCCTCTCAACACAGAGCAGATTGGTGATATAATGGCACCTGATTCTAGTGAAGGCTCAGAAGATTCATCAGGAGAAATTTCAGGATCTGGATTCTCATTTTTTATAGATCTTATGGCCCCAGACATGACACCACCAAAAGAATCTTCAACAAATTCTTTATTTGATGGAGACTTCTGCCAAACTTTTTTATAAGCATCAGAATCTTCTATCCCAATATTATTACCAGTACTCTTTTGGTCCATCAAGCTCAATGGGATAAAATCCTTGGGCCAAATTCCAACTGATGCTGATATGTCTTTGGCATTAGAATTCCTCCATTTTGCTCTACTGGTCCGTCTGATAAGCCTGCTCACCTTCAAAACAACTTTCTTTGATCTCGAGTTTGAATCACCTTGTCTTCGACCAACAACTGCATCCAATGAAGACTGAGGCAGCAAGGAAAAATCCTTTGTTAAAAAATGCCAGACAATATGTTTATGCAGAGACAAAAATAACAAAAAGTGAACCCAACAATGTAGTTTTCACAGACAAGTAAATTTCAGAAGGAGAAAAACAACAAATCACAAAAGACTGATTTTTCCATTTGTAGACAGTCAAATCTATGGGCATAGTAGACTAAAGCCTAAAGAAATACTACAACTTTTCCTTTTCCACTCTTCCAGAATAAAATGCAAAAAAATTTCATCTTGTGCCAATTCACAATAAAATAAAAGCAATTGAAACTTGGTGACCAGATAGAAAGACAGCTACAAAAATGAAATGGTAAAACAAAATTGCTCCAGTTCATCTGCATGCAATAGAATTATAAAACACAAGCAAAAGCAAGAAAGTGAATGCTAAAAATAAATGAATACATGCAATTTTACATTACAATAAGACTGTTTATTTCTACTAACCTCAAGTAAACTCTCTTCAGCAGATGAGGCAATTTCTTTTTCCATCCTTGATAATTTCCTAGCCTGCATCTGCCTTTCATGGAGGTCTGCAATATCAGTCACATTTGGCTTGCGTACAACACGTCCACGCTTGGTATGAGAGATGGGTGATGATACTGAAGCTGAAGAATTATTACTTATATTGAGAACTGAGTCATTTGAAATGTCTTCTTCGTAGCCAAGTTCAGTTTTGATATTATTCTTCACAGACTCATTGTTTAGATTAGATTTGGATGAATTTTGGAAATTTAGCTCACCCATTGCAATGGATTTTCGGGTAAACTTCTTTATTCTTTTTCGTGGTTCATTAGGAAGGCTTTTTCTTGGGCGTCCCCGCTTCCTTGGACCAGATGGTGCCAAACTGTCCTTCACAGGAAATTCAATTTTACATAAAGGTTCAGTATAAAAAAGTGGTGGAGCTTCCTCAGGTGTTTCTTTGCACATAAACAATGATTCAGACTTGTTCTTTTCAGTGAGATCTTTGAGTATTCTGAGATCATCTACTATGTCACCTACTGCACCAAGATCTATACGGTATGTATGATTATAACTCATTTCAGCTTCTGATTCCAAATGATTCTTGTGATCACTGTCCATATCAAACAATACAGCAGGTGGTATTTGGTCATCAGCTGGAGAAAAAGACAATGCCTCAGAGTTCTTCTTTTTCTTTTTTCTGGGAGTAAAATTTACTTCTACTTCCTCACTGGAATTGAATGTGTTTATTCTCTTGCGTGCATTTGGCTTCTCATCCTTCTTGTTAGGACTCAGGAGCAGGGCTCTTTCACTCTCCTCCTGATCCTTGATTTTGTCTGATTCAATTTCAATTTTTTCAAAAGATTTATCGAACACACTCTCAGACACCTTTTTTTTCTTTGCATCAATGCTCTCTTCATTTGAATGATGTATATCACCTACACATTTAGTAGAAGTATCATTCAAGCCAGAAATATATTTCTTGTTATTCTTCAATTTTTTACTTAAAGATCCTTTATTAGGAGATGGGTGTATCACAGCTTTATTCTCAGTCAGTGGTAAACTATTTAATGCGGCTTTTTTCACTCGTTTTGTTTTCTTTTTTCCAGATATAGATGGATCTTTGGAGTTTGGGTCTTCAGTCTCACTGGAACTTTCAGCAGATGTTAAAATTTTTTCAGGAGGAGCAAGACCTGGTGTGACAATTTCATCATAATTAGTAGATAGAGGGTTTGAGTCAAAATTAATACCATTGGAATTTTCACAAGAAATACCTCTTTCCTTGGGGCTGAGAGGAATTGTGGTTGAACAAGCTGTGACTTTACGCAGCTCATTAAAGTTGATTGTACCAAACAAAAAACCATCAGATGTTCGCTTCTTTCTCTCACGTCCATAACGACTGGTTGATGTCGATATTGAATCAGGAAGTTCTTCTTTGATGACTTGCTTCAGTTGAGTGTCAGAGAAGCTTATCCTTTTATTTTGTTTGGAATATTTTACAGTATTTTTCTCTGGAGTGTTTGAGTTATTCTTTGCAATGAAGAGTCCATCTGCTGATGACAATGGATCCAAGTTTGTAGGAGAGGAAAAATCAAAACTCTGGTTAAGTGGAGATGAAATTATTGAATCATTAAAAGGTTTTTCAGCAGTGAGGTTGCCATAAGCATCAAAACTCAAAAAATTTTGGTTGGAAGAAATTGGGGAACTCAATGCAGTGAGGCCAACGTCATGAGCACTTCGTTCATTTTCCCACTCAATGGCAGTTTTGGTTTCAATTCTAGAATCAGGTTTTTCTAACATATTGTGTTGGGAGTTCATTTCATAATCCATAACTAATTATTCATTTCATTTCAACTAATTCTTCATTTGGCTGGAAAAGTTAATGGCTAACAGGGATGAAATTGTAACAAATCATAGCATGATAACATTTTGATACACATTTTCTTCTGCACTGATCATTTCTCTCCATGATTTCTTAATTTTTTTACAAAGATCTGTAAACAATACAAGTAAATTCAGTACCGTACAGAGGTTTATTACACTATCATGAGACAAGATTTTTAATCATCACCAAAATAGCAGACAGTCCCCATCTTCACATATAAATTTTACACAACAATAATAACTTCTCACCAAGAAGCAGTAGGTCTCAAATGACAGCATACTAAAGATGAATGATCAAATCAGCATTAGCATTTCAGTAAGAAAGTACATACAGCATGAAGGATAATTGGCCAGACTGCAAAAACCATACTGCTGCAAG
The DNA here is from genome assembly GCF_000764305.2 of Hyalella azteca. NCBI lineage: Eukaryota > Metazoa > Arthropoda > Malacostraca > Amphipoda > Hyalellidae > Hyalella > Hyalella azteca. The sequence goes on along the minus strand of NW_025937447.1, from coordinate 116,684 downwards.
CCAGCTTAGGGTACTGCAAGACAGCTTAGTGTACTGCAAGATATAGCTACATAAGACAACACTGCAAATGAACCCTGCATTCAGATGCCACCTAGGCCTGGGATGGGGAGCTGCTGAAAAATATATACATTTACAAACCTTAAATGCATATTCAAAAACTACTGATAACCATCAATACACATCTAAAGATCCTCGATTGGGATCCTAAACATTATACTGTCAATCGGGGTACTTAGTGACAGTTTTGAGCATTTTTCGGTAATAACTTCTTACCATGAAACATTTCATAAACAAGTTTGGACTCACTTTATAGCTCTTTGTGAAGGCTATCATATGGTATCTTCAAAATAATTCCATTTGCAATTCGTGAGGTGCCAGATGAAAAATAAAAGTGTCCTGAATTACCCCAGGAAACAAAGTAATCTGGGACACTTGAAATAAAACTTAATTTTAAAACGTTTGAAGCATGCAGAGTGTACTCATTCATTACTAATAGCAATCTGAATTCCTCCTTTTCCTTTGTAGATGATGTAGATGTTGAATAAATTACATTTTCTGCAATTTTTATTTGCTTCCCCTTTATTGTTATGATATTACCATATCCATACATTATCGTAAAATGGGGTTAACTTTGACCACTTTTTTTCAAAATGATGCCATTTTTTTACTAGAATAAGTTAAACTTAAATTGAAACATGCAAAATACAGGTCTATACTCTAGCTTCACTCATCATAAATTGCTGGCTCCTGCCTCTCATAGTTTTGATGGATTTCAAAAAAGTGATGGTCATTGTTACCCCAGCTCTTGGGGTTTCTTTGACTGGGTTCTGAGTAATGAAAAACTATTTACAAGCCATGAACTTATTTACAAGGTTGCATGCACATGTTACTCCAAATAACTAATTTTACCCTAAAAACAGCCCGATTGTTTAGCAAGTGTCAACTGAACATGTGATAATGCAGTCTGACCGCTCTAATGTGACTGCAACTACGCAATCATAAACTTGCTGTTTACATTTGCGTAGGATATTTCTTGCGGGAACTCATCGCAACTGATTTCCGGACAAGCTTCACTGCATCCTGAATCCTGATCCATCCAATGTACCGGAAACCTTACTTTTTTATAAATAGTTGGTTGGTATAAATATTTAATATTAAATGCAAGAATTTCAATCTAAATTTGTTGGCAAGATCTTCTGAAGGCGTAAATTTTGCTACTGAAACGTCGCCAGAGATCTTGCAATATTCATCCACTCTCTGCACAGTAAAGTGTCAGATTTGGAATATGGTGCATTTACCCTATGTGACATTAGACTGATTAGAGCTGCCAAATTTCATACCTAATAAAAGTATTTGATTATTAGAGCTGCATTATACTGCTGCAATATTTCAGAAAAAAGTAGGACTTTTCTAGCCCTGGACTCCTGTGTACTGAATAGTCTTTTTCGGTTTTTAATAACAACCAGTTAGGGTAAACGCGGTATATTCCGACATCGTAGGTAATTCCGTCACTTCTCTAGTTTTTCCTTTATATTAAGCTTTGTTTTAGTTCCATAACTAGTTCACTATTTGGTAGAGCCATGTCAACTGTCAAATTTGACACATTTTTCAATGATCTCACCACGTGGCATGCATTGTCTCTCTTTGGATCTCAATATTTTCCCGCTAGATGGCCAAGACCTAGAGGCTAGTGTTTTAGCAGTATTTTAACACGCAAAGCGGCAAATGTATGACGTCACCACATAGTGGCAAAGCAGAGAGTTTTTTAGACTCTCCCTCAAGTTCATTTTTGAGTCCTATAAGTAGACCAGTAAAGTATCATGCATAGTGGCAAAGCAGAGAGTTTTTTAGACTCTCCCTCAAGTTCATTTTTGAGTCCTATAAGTAGACCAATAAAGTATCCTGGATACCAGCCTGATCATACATAAGAAATTGGTTTAAATCTTATTTAAATGAGGAAGTTAGAAATGAACTGATTCTAAAAAATCTCTGGTTTGTCACTATGCGTCACCATTTCAACCATCAATGAACGCATGGCATAGTGGCAAAGCAGCGAGTTTTTTAGACTCGCCTTCAAGTTCATTTTTGAGTCCTATAAGTAGACCAGCAAAGTATCATGGATACCAGCTTTATCTTACTTAAGAAATTGATTTAAATCTTGAGTAAATGAGGAAATTAAAAATGAACTGATTCTAAAAAAGGTCTGGTTTGCCACTATGACGCATGGAACTAAAACAAAGCTTATTATAAGAAAAACTAGAGAAGTGACGGAATTACCTACGATGTCGGAATATACCGCGTTTACCCTACTTAGGTATAGGACTCAAAAATGAACTTGAGACAGAGTCTAAAAAACTCTCTGCTTTGCCACTATGTTGTGCATTATGCAGTTTCTGCTGCTGAGTGGCAACTGGCAACTTTAATGACATAGGCTAGATGATACTAGCCTAGCCTAATTGATAGATTTGAAATGAATGTTCAATATTCCTTTTTCAAATGACGTTTAATGAATACTAATTCGTCAATAAACTGCAACACTGAAAAAGTCTGCAATTAAAAAAAACTGAAGATATATATATGCTTTTGTCATAACGACTGTTACATAAACTCACAATAAAGTGATACTTTATGTTCATCAAATAGAACTACCTATAATTTGTAATCCTACAAATTTACTGTTACAGATTTCATTTCCAACATGCAAAACATAATGCCAATTTGCCAAAAATGAATATGATAAGGTATATTATGTGAAATTTGATCATCTTAAATAATAATATCAATCAATATCCTACAATTCTTTATATATTAATGAAATCACGAAAAACTCGCCTTCGTCCTGCGTGACACGTTTTATATTCACAAAATGGCCTAAACGTTGTGCCAACAAGAAAGTTTGGTTGTGGAAAGACAGGTCACATTCTAAAAATACCTTCAAGATTAAATTATACCAACATTCTTGAGAAGTGACAATCTCTAGTCAGTTTATAACAAAATATAATATTGAATGAAATTTTGAGATAATGTGAAAATTTTCAGTAAATAACTTGGTTAAAAGGGACTCTAACATCACCCGCGCACTTATCTCGAAGCTGATTGGTCGGTTAGGACCTAAATTTTGTATTAAGGTTTCAATGAAGAAGGAAGAATTGCAATCCTTTCGTATACACATTTCATATTGATGCCTTAAAATTTAAGACTTTGTATTTTTACGTTTATTTATCATAATGCTTGAGACAATGTCATGCTAAACACAATCCAAAGTGTTACACCAAACCATTACACCTCGAACTTTGCCTTCCAGAGAATTTGATGTAAAGCAGAGTAAACCAAATGATAAGATCAGATTTTAGTTTTGATGGAACAATTTTCAAGAATATTATAATTCGCCGCAAAAGGAACATAAGGAAAGAATTTCCAGCAGATGTAAAATTTATTCATTTAATTATAATAGTTATTAGATGATTAATGCTGCAACTTTAAAGTATGGAATTATATAGACAAATTTCAAGCCTCCAACTATTTTAGCCTCTAACTATTTAAATTTGTTTTTGAACAGGTTTATACCGAAACGATATTTCAGACGAGTGATTAATAGCGTAATGGACGTGTTAATTAATGACGTATATAAACGTGTTAAATTCTGCACATGAAATAATTTAATTACCATTTAGTGACAAGTAGACATGCAATAAGATTGTGGTTTAAAACCACCCTCATAATAGCTTCAATTGGTGCTTTAGCACGATTTTTGGTGGGGATGTATTTTTGCTTTGAAGTTTCACTGAAAAATATTTATACTTCATGCAGTATCGCCTCTTTATAATTCACACATGCAAATTTGATTGAAGACCCAGAGTATGTTGTCCATGCTCTACTGGTCTTCAATGAAACTTGCATATAGGTATATAAATATATACTCCACTGGCTCTATTCATGTAGGGAATCGTGAATAAATTTTAAATAACAAAACTTCTATAGTATCATGAACCATTTAATTCAAAGATAACAAATTTTGATACCAAAAATGTAATATGTTTGATCCTAAAATAAATATCAATGATATTTAATACTAATAGTTATATATATGCAATAATTTAATTTAATTTTCTCACGCTATTTGTAGTCATAATTTCACCAGTAAAGGAAATAAAGAAATGAAGTGAATTAGTATATTCCATTGATATAATTTGTAAAAGCGGGTATATTCGTAATAGTGGTAATAGTGTAATAGTTCGTAATAGTGGATATGATCTTAAATCGTAGTCGTGACATGGTTTATTACTTAATTAAAGCACGAGAGATAACTTGTTAGCATTAAAAAGCTTGTCATATGAATCCCGCTCTTTGTGCGCAACGTTTCTTAGAATTCTCATTTCCTGAAATGTGAGTGAAGACAAAATGTTAAGCATGTGATTTAAAACAGTCTTTCATCTTCCGTGTGCATGAGATGTATCCACATGTGTACTTTTTTGCTGTAGCGAAATTTCCTTGCAAAACCGCTACATGATCACCATATTCTGTGACACAATCTGTGGGGCATTTCCAGTGGAGGAAGCAGTATGGTAAAAACCCATTGCTCAGGATGGGGAAAATTTTCTGTTCTTCCAGTTGGGAGGTGCAAGTCATCAATACCAACAAACGTAGACGATATAAAAGAGCAGACCATCGCTAGGTGCTGCAGTCGCTTCTTGGTTGACGTCGCGGTGTTCGGATGCAGACGGCTCTTATTTATCTATCATCTTTTTAGTATCACTAATGGTATTACCTAAATATTAAACTTTTTTTAACTGAAAACCTAATGCTGGTAATATATATGATTTTGCTGAACACTTACATGGAACAATCCAGGACAAACTATTATTACAGATTTTCGCTGAAATTTAGTGAGTCTTGAAGGTTCTTATAGCCAGCCTTGTGATGAATTTTGATTCGAGCTACGATAGAAAGTGAGGGCTTATATTATTTATATTCGTATTGGATATTTATGCCGTAAATAATATATTTTTCGAGCAGTGGAGCGGGTGCCTGGTATTATTTATATATACAATATTTCTTTCTGCCTCTACCTCTTCTCTTAAGAGTTTTTGTTCCGAAGATGGTTAGTTTTGCCAGCAACTGACTAGGAAATTTTGGGGAAGCCATTTATTTTGAAACTGGCTTTTAATCTACTTAATATAATAGAACTATTTTTTTCGTATATGGGTGACATTAGTTACCAGCAAATAAAGATAAATAAAAAATTAAATGATATGCACAATATTTGGAAGAGCTGTTTAATGATGTGTCTTTATTAATGAGTCTGTTGACCAGATAATAATTGGTGTATCAATTTTAACTTAATTATTTAACTCAAAAACTATAGTACCTAGTAGAGGGAATCCTGATGTAATAAATATTATTAAAAATGTCCACCGTACGACTAATGTTAGAACAATCACCATAGAAATATGTCTATCTATTAGTGGAATTAATATTTAATAACAAACATGTTGTCATTACCATGGAAATATAATTTATAATTTTTAGATATTTTATGAATGAATAATAGCCGAGTCGTCGCGGCTGTGGTGATCAACAGCGGCGAGCTAGACGGCCATGACTGGTCATGTGGTTCTTAGTCTCTGACCTTCGTTCTTTTAAATATTTATTTTATTTCGGGCGATTTTATGATCATATAAGTGCCTCAGTAAAGTGTTGTAGCTATTACACACTGTTACCATTTACACTGTCGTAGTTTTACAATTTACACTGTTATTCAAGAAATCGATGTTATTTACTAGTTTTGATAGGACTTGAATTACAAAATCTACGAATATATTTTCATTAAAGCTCACGTATCAAACTTCATGATAACTGCAATTCATAAAAACTCATGTTAATAAATTATTTTGAAAGTTACTATAAATAACTTGGTTTATCTCGATCAAAAATAATCTTCATTAATCAATCCATGATCGTTGAAGATTACCTGAAACTTGCTCTTGTACGTATTGCAAAATTCACGAGTATCTTTTTAGTGAAGCAAAACATATGAAAACACAATTTTGCAGAAACACATACAAATGAATGTTAGTTTTGTTGATGTTGCTTTTCTTACCATGCCCTGATGTGAGATTAATAGCAATTTTTATTGATCAATCATGTTCATACAAAATTGTTGCATTATTCATAAAATTCTAACCTATATGACACACTTTATGTCTCTTTACCCAACGTAACATCGTTCCAGAAAGAATATAATAATTGGTAATAAAATTCCCATTTGAGTTACGTAGATACAAAACAACTTCAAAACTATCTAAATCTTACAAGTTTTTTCTATCTGCAAATTTTCTCTTTATATATCATAATTTAGATAGGCGAATAGTAGTAGTAGAATGGTTTGCTACCGCTTCAGTTATCAAGCTATATCGCACCGGAGGTCAAAAGATAACATCTCTAGCAAGGCGGAAGGCCTCAATTATTCAAAATCTCAAGTTAAACATCAACCACAAGGGGTGGAAGGTCTCAGATGTCCAGCCCGCTGAAGCTGGCTTGAAGGAAGCAGCGTTAGCATCTCAAAGAGACGAAGTGATAAGGCGGGACAGGTGAAAAGCAACATAAACTTGGACACTCTAAGATAAGAAATTTTTCAATAAAAAACTTGGTTGGTTGAAAGGACTCTAACATCACTCGCACACACATCTAAAAGCTGATTGGTCGGTTAGGACACTAATTTTGTAGTAATATGTTTAAATGAAAAAGGAAGAATTGCAATCCGTTCGCATACACATTTCACACTGATGCCTAAAAATTTAACACTCGATATTTTTACATTTATTTATCAAAACGCTTGAATCTATGTCATACTGAACACAATCCAATGACTTACATCAAACTATTACACCTCGAACTTTGCCTTCCAGAGAATTTGATGCAAATCAGAGTAAACCAAATGATAAGATCAGATATTAATTTTGAAGGAACAATTTCCAAGTGAAATATAATTCGCCGAAAAAGGAACATAATGAAAGAATTTCAGGCGCAGTAACATTTATTTATTTAATTATAATTCTTCATTGGTAAATTTAATGCAACAGCTTTAAAGGTATGAAATTTTGTTGACAAATTTCAAGCCTCCAACTATTTTATTAGAATATAAATGTGTTTTTAAACAGGTTTCTACCGAAACGTTATTTGAGACGAGTGATTAATAGCGTAATGGAATTTTCGTATGGATGTAAACGTATTAAATTCTGCACATGGAATTAATTAATTACCATTTATTGACAAGTAGACATGTAATAAGATTTTGTTTTAAATTTACTGTCATAATAGCTTCAATTGGTGCTTTTGCACGATCTTTAGTGATGTTTGATGTTTTGCTGATAAATATTTATACTGTAAGTAATATTACTTCTAAATAATTCATTTTTGAAACAAGATTCTATCATCATATGAATATATATACTCCAATGGACTCTAGAAATTAATAAATTTGAAATTAATTTTAATTATTTGGTTTCTTAAAATTAATTAAATTGACACAAATTTTATAGCTGTGTGGAAACGTCGTGTGGTCACCGAGACTTGAAAAGGACAGAATTTTAATAGAGAATGTTCAAAGACATGCAACAAGGATAATTCCTGGGTTGAAAGGCAAGTCCTATGAAGAAAGATTAAAGATTATGAAGCTTCCAAGCAGTTATCGACGTCTACGTGGGGACCTCATTGAAGCATACAAGTATACCCATATGGTTTATACAAGGTCCCAGATGGATTACTAGAATTTGAAACAAGAACCAACACCAGGGTCCACGGCCATAAACTAAAAAACTACATTGTAACACATCCATGCGACAACATTTCTTCTCGCTCTAAGTCACCGACATGTGGAACAGCCTCCCTGAAAGCATCGTTGACGCTCGGAGTATGAACGCGTTCAAGAACAGACTAGACGAAGCTATGCAGGAGCATATGTTCAGTCTTGAAATGCCTAGCAAATTACGGACCAGACAATAAGTCCAGCAGCTATCTCAATCAATCGTCAGTTATGGAAAGATCGGGTTCAAAAGGCCGGCTCCTTTATGAATCAAGTCACAAAATGTACATGGATCGGCAACGCGCCATATGGGCCTATTTCTTCAGTGCCGACACTTTTATTCTATTCTATTCTAGCAGCTACATGAGCACCACGTTCCATGACATATATTTCTGTAGGGCATTTCCAGTAGAGGATGAAGCACAGTAAAAACCCATTGCTCAGGGTGGGGAAAATTTTCTGTTCTTCCAGTTCTGAGGTGCAAGTCATCAATACCAACAAACGTAGAAGATATAAAAGAGCAGACCATCGCTAGGTGCTGCAGTCGCTTCTTGGTTGACGACGCTGTGTTCAAATGCAGACGACTCTTATTTATCTATCATCTTTCTAGTATCACTTTAATGGTATCACTTAAATATTAAACTTTTGTTTACTGAGAACCTAATACCAGTAATATGTATGATTTTGCTGAACACTTGCATGGAACAATCCAGGACAAACTATTATTACAGATTTTTGCTATAATTTAGTGAGTCTTGAAGGTTCTTAATTATAGCCAGCCTTGTGATGAATTTTGATTCGATCTACGATAGCAAGTGAGGGCTTATATTATATATATTCGTATTGGATATTTATACCGCAAATATCTTTCGAGCAGTGGAGCGGGTGCCTGGTATTATTTATATATACAATATTTCTTTCTGCCTCTACCTCTTCAATTATGAGTGCTTGTTCCGAAAATGGTTAGTTATGCCAGCAACTGACTAGGAAATTTTGGGGAAGCCATTAATTTTGATACTGGCTTTTAATCTACTTAATATAATAAAACTATTTTTTTCGTATATGGGTGACATTAGGTACAAGGAAATAAAGATAAATAAAAAATTAAATTATATGCACAATATTTGGAAGAGCTGTTTAATGATGCGTCTTTATTAATGAGTCTGTTGACCAGATAATAATTAGTGTATAAATTTTAACCTAGTTATTAAACTCAAAAACTATAGTACCTAGTAGAGGGAATCCTGATATAATAAATGTTATTAAAAATATTCACTGGACGACTAATGTCAGAGCAATAACCATAGAAGTATGTCCATCTAAGAGTTTAATTAACATTTAATGACAAAGGTGTTCTCATTATTATGGAAACATAATTTACATTTATAAAATATTTTATGAATGAATAATAGCCGAGTCGTCGACGGCTGTGGTGATCAACAGCGGCGAGCTAGACGGCCATGACTGGTCATGTGGTTCTTAGCCTCTGACCTTCGTTCTTTTAAATATTTATTTTATTTCGGGCGATTTTCTGATCATATAAGTGCCTCAGTAAAGTGTTGTAGCTATCTTAACTTGCACGAACAGTATGAACTCTAAATGGAATCTCGGAACTTGTCGGATAACACGGGCATGCAAAAACAGTTCTTTCGTTTGGGCCTATGCAGTGATTGAATAAGTAAATTATTTTGTATTTTCGCTGGTATCTCTAAAATTGATTGAATTTCGAATTGATTTTTTTGTTGGCAAGCTTTCGAAATTACCCTTGGAAAAGAAATGTTCAGATAATTTCTGTAACTTTTATATCGTCAACCTAAATTCTCTTTCCAACCCGCAGCTTCTAAATAATGGTGAATTGGAATTTTTTATAAAAGTCCAGCGAACTTGTACACAACAGCTATATTTTGAAAATGGAATCGATGAGGATTTTGATATTATATATGAGTATTTTCATCATTTCATTCAATGCACTCTATTCATAATGCTTGCGAAGGCAAGAGCATTAAAATCGTGAAGTGTACTGCTTTAACAATCGAACCCGAAGACGATCAGCCAGTGAGGAATGACACTTTTTCTACGAAGAAAGAGGAAGATTTTCCTCACGTTCAAAATTCTTCTCGGCGAATAAAGGAACTGCTGCGATTAAAAAATCTCCATGCTGAGGTACGGTTATCGTTAAACAGTGAAGCTGATTCGATACATATACTGATATACAAATGTTTCAGCCATTCATGCTAATCATAGAAATGACTCACATTGTCCAGTTAGGTGAAATTGGCCTTCCGGGCTCGAAAAACGCAAATGAAGACGACTTAGAATTAATCAATAACTTCAAAGCAAGTTTCCTGAGACTGCTAAGCTCGATTTCTTTATTTTTTTCTGGCAGGCAGTCTCACAGTCAACGAATCCCTCCCCAGAACAGCCGTGGTCCACAAGCTCGGCAGCGCCTGAAGAAAACCTCGACCACTATACCAACATCAACGTTACAAATTCTCACATCGTTCCCCAGGCAACCGCGGCCATTGATGAACCTGTCACATCTCCCAGTGACATGACACATGCCTCATCAACAGGAAAAGCTTCAAACGACACGGACAAAGCTATTTCACATAGATTTGTGGATCCTGTAGGAATTGACTGCCCCGGCAGGTGCCAAATTAAAGACTTGAACGGAGATTGTGTGACGAGTGTGCAGTGTGTATCTGGAAACCTGGAAATGTTTTAAGTTGAAGTGACTCAGATGTTTCGGTCAATATTTATAAAAGAGCAGACCATCGCTAGGTGCTGCAGTCGCTTCTTGGTTGACGTCGCGGTGTTCGAATGCAGACGACTCTTATTTATCTATCATCTTTCTAGTATCACTTTAATGGTATCACCTAGATGTTACATTTTTTAACTGAGAACCTGGTGCTGGTAATATGTATAAATTTGCTGTACATTTACGTGGAACATTCCAGGACAAACTGTTAAGCCAGCCTGTGATAAATTTTGATTCAAGCTAAGATAGCAATTAGCAAGTGAGAGTTGATATTATATATATTCGTATTGAATATTTATGCCGCAAATATCTTTCGAGCAGTGGAGCGGGTGCCTGGTATTATTTATATATACAATATTTCTTTCAACCTCTACCTCTTCACTTATGAGTTTTTGTTCCGAAAATGGTTAGTTACGCCAGCAACTGACTAGGAAATTTTGGGGAAGCCATTTATTTTGAAACTGGCTTTTAATCTACTTAATATAATAAAACTATTTTTTCGTATAATTATAAAATATTTTATGAATGAATAATAGCCGGGTCGTCGCCGGCTGTGGTGATCAACAGCGGCGAGCTAGACGGCCATGACTGGTCATGTTGTTCTTAGCCTCTGACCTTCGTTCTTTTAAATATTTATTTTATTGCGGGCGATTTTATGATCATATAAGTGCCTCAGTAAAGTGTTGTAGCTTTATTAACTTGCACGAACAGTACGTACTCTAAATGGAATCTCGGAACTTTTCGGATAACACGGGCATGTGAAAACAGTTCTTTCGTTTGGGCCTATGCAGTGGTTGAATAAGTAAATTATTTTGTATTATTCGCTGGTATCTCTAAAAGTGATTGAATTTCAAAATTTTCTGTTGGCAAGCCTTCAAAATTTGCTTTGGAAAATAAATGTTCAGATAATGTCTGTAACTTTTATATCGTCAACCTAAATTTTCTTTCCAATTCCCGCAGCTACTAAATAATGGTTAATTGGATTTTTTTTTTATAAAAGTCCAGCGAACTTGTACATGACAGCTATATTTTGAAAATGGAATCGATGAGGATTTTGTTGTTATATATGAGTATTTTTATCATTTCATTCAATTTGCTCTCTACTCATAATGCTTGCGAAGGCAAGAGCATTAAAATCGTGAAGTGTACAGCTTTGACAATCAAACCCGAAGACGATCAGCCAGTGAGGAATGACACTTTTTCTACGAAGTAAGAGGAAGACTTTCCTCACGTTCAAAACTCTTCTCGGCGAATAAAGGAACTGCTGCGATTAAAAAATCTCCATGCTGAGGTACGGTTATCGTTTAACAGTGAAGCTGCTTCGATACATATACTGATATACAAATGTTTCAGCCATTCATGCTAATCATAGAAGTGACTCACATTGTCCAGTTAGGTGAAATTGGCCTTACGAGCTCGAAAAACGCAAATGAAGACGACTTAGAGTTAATCAATAACTCCAAAAGCAAGTTTCCCGAGACTGCTAAGCTCGATTATTATTATTATTATTTTTTTTTTTGCAGGCAGTCTCACAGTCAACGACTGCCTCCCCAAAACAGCCATGGTCCACAAGCTCGGCAGCGCCTGAAGAAAACCTCGACCACTATACCAACATCAACGTCACAAATTCTCACACCGTGTCCCTGGCAACCGCGGCCATTGATGAACTTGTCACATCTCCCAGTGACATGACACATGCCTCATCAACAGGAAAAGCTTCAAACGACACGGACAAAACTATTTTTCATAGATTTGTGGATCCTGTAGGAATTGACTGCCCCGGAAGGTGCCAAATTAAAGACTTGAACGGAGATTGTGTGACGAGTGTGCAGTGCGTATCTGGAAACCTGGAAATGTTTTAAGTTGAAGTGACTCAGATGTTTCGGTCAATATCTGTAGGTCGGCGAACGCTGACATCGGCGAGGTAGCGATATTTGACAACGGTTTCGTGTCGACCACTGACATATGGCAGGATAGATGTTTTATTTAAGAACTTGTTGGCTTGCGGCTCTGTTGAATTGAAATAAGCAATATGCCGAAGTATGCATATTCTAACTTTATCTTAATATATAACGTTTTTGTTGAGGTTAAGGGACACTCTATTTGTAAATTCAAATAATGCGAGCTGTCCTTCTCAGTGGTTGTCTATATTAATAGAAAAGACGCAAACAATTTTTGGTTCATATATATCACACTATTCCTTAAATTTATAAACAAAACGTTTTATTTTCCTTTTCCTTCGTTCGATTAAAAATTTGAATATTTTTTACTTTATTTTCTTGTTCGACAGTAGCCATTTGATAACATTTATCATTAAACCATCTGCACTATTAATGCTAAATCCACGAATATCGTTTCACTAAAGCTCATGTAGCAATGAAAATCACTTGATTGCTTTAAATCGCAAGTTTATCATGAATTTAAGTGCAAAGAAAACAGCCAGAAATTTCACCATTTCTTATGCTAGAAAATGTTTCGTAGTCCAGCGCCATCGTAAATTCAAAAACCTATACAATAGAAGTACGAACATTTTTTGACAGTTTTCATTTGACAATTTATGTTTAAATATCTCCAATGTGAATTTCAGTTTGCTAATTGTTTGTACTTATGTTTTATGTTTTTGAACTGACGATAGAGCTGGACTCCGAAACGTATTCTCGCACAAGAAAAGGCGTATTCTCTGGCTGTTTTTTTTTTTTTGCTTGAAAACTCTTGAGCTCGAAAACCAAATTTCATGATAACTGAAATTCATAAAAACTCATGCGAATAAATTATTTTGAAAGTTTTCGTAAATGACTTGGTTTATCCTGACCAGAAATTATATAGCTGCAATCTTTCTCAATCAACCTATGACCGTTCAAAATTAATTGAAAATTGCTCTTGTATTGTGAAATCCACGAATATCTTTTAGTAATACAAAAATAATGTGTGAAAACATAATTTTGTAGAAACACAAGCAAATGTAAGTTATTTTAGTTGATTTAAGCGGTTTTTCTTATAATGCCCTGATATAAGATTACAGACAATCTTTATTGACCAATTGTTTTCATGTAAAATTGCAGCATTTTCATCAAATTCTATCTTATATGGCACTTTATGTCGCTATACCCAACGTAACGCCGTTGCAGAACGGATATAATAACACAGGATGTCAAATTCACATTTGAGTTACGTAGAGTCATATCAAACAAACTCAAGGCTATCTAAATGTGACAATTTTTTTTACCAAATCGACAATTCTCCGGACCCGTTTGCGAACTCGCCTGCGGACTCAAACGCACAATCAAACTTTTCGCTTAACCGCCCCACTCATATCTTCTTCAATAGTGAGTGGATCTGCTCGAAATTTTAAATTGATTTGATATTGATGATAAGTATAATAATAATTAGTTATTATCAATAGTAGTCAATCAATAAGTAGTTATTACCCATTGATAATAAGTAGTTATTATCAATGCCCTGCGATAGGAATAATTACAGATTTTACATTACATTGTTTCTAATTAAAACGAATAAACGCCATTTTCAGGCAACCGAACAAACGAAGTTTCAATTCGGCGAGTTATGAGTGGTTCGCTTGCCTGAATATAGCGTTTATTCGTTTTAATTGAAAACGAAATAATGTAAGAATCTGTAATTATTTCTATCTCTTGTATACTGGGCATTTATAATCACAAGTTATATTTCAAATTTCGAGCAGATCCATTCAGTATTGAAGGAGTTATGAGTAGTTCGGTTGAGCGAAAGCCGAAAAGTTAGGTTGTGTGTTTGCATGGTTGAACTAATACAAGGTTGACCCACGCGCAGCTGCGCCTTGCGGATGTCATTTGTTATTCTACCCGTGATGTCACCACGGTCGATGTGACGTCACAGTGCGATTTAAACTGATTCGTTCAAACTTGTTCAAAAAAGGTGGCAAAAGCAGTCCCGGCAACTATCGCCCTGTCAGTCTGACAAGTGTTGTTTGTAAGCTAATGGAATCTGTTGTGAGGGATAGGATTATCGATCACTTACAAATTTCGAGCAGATCCATTCAGTATTGAAAGAGTTATGAGTGGTTCGGTTGAGCGACAGCCGAAAAGTTAGGTTGTGCGTTTGCATGGTTGAACTAATACAAGGTTGACCCACGCGCAGCTGCGCTTTGCGGATGTCATTTGTTATTCTACCCGTGATGTCACCTTGGTCGATGTGACGCCACAGTGCGATTCAAACTGATTCGTAACACCTGCTTGGCTTAAATTAAGACTTGTTGCAAGCAATAAGTAAAATTTGTTGGGCCAATTTGATGAGGTAAATTTTTTTAAATTAATTCAAAGATGACATAAAAACGATGTGTTGATATACACCATTTACGTTTTGTGCCCACTGTGACGTCACTCTAGAGATACGCAGAACGGCGAAAAATCGTCATCGCCGTGGATCAAACTCAAGTTCTACCGTGGTGTGTTTGAGTCCGCAGGCGAGTTCGCAGGCGGGTCCGGAGAAGTGTCGATACTGTAAAGTTTTTTCTCTCTGCAAATTTACTTTTCTATATATGACGTTAATCCAGATAGGCAAATAATATAGAATTAACGGTAAGATATACCGTTTATCGTTACCGTACCGAAGACCGTTTTACGTTACGACGGGAACGGTATTGGAATTGGAATTGGGGTGCGTGGTGACCTACGGTCACGACCTTTAAATCGGTCATACACGCTGCCTAAAAAAACTTTTACTAGCATCAAAAAAATTTAAAGTTCACACTCTTATGTTAACAAAAAAGTTCAAATATACTATATTCACAGCTGTCCTAAGAAAAAATATAAAAATTTGACAATCGCAAAAAATTAAAACCACGTACTAAAACAATTCGGCACGTTCACACGTCTTCCCACCCTCCCCTCTCTCAACCCTCCATTCCTCAAGACTCCACTCTTATCATCCTCCTCTTCTCCCTCATCCTCCACACGTTTTCCAAGTATCTCTTCACACTCTCAAACATAGCCACAGTTGCTCCCTCAGACAGACCCGTAATTATCGCCATCCACTCATCGCTTGTTCTCTCATGCCCCACCTCGTTAGTCTCACCTCTCTCATTCAGAATCACCTCAATCATAGACTGACGCTCTAAAGCTATGGAAAAATATATGTTCAGATTTGAAATGCTTAGCACCATATCGAACCCGGTGGAAGTCTAGTAGCTACTTCAAACTATCGTCAGTCATGAAAAGATTCGGTCAAATGACACGTTTTAAGATCTTCTGTGAACAAGGCACGAAAAGGAAAAGAATCGGCGACAGGCCACATCAGGCCTACACATCAGTGCCGAGATCAATATGTTATCAATATGTTATGTTATGTAACACCTGTTTTGCTTAAAATAAGACTTGTTGCAAACAGTAAGTAAAATTTGTTGGGCCATTTTGATGATTTAATTTTTTTAATGCTTTCATAGATGCCATATATGCGATGTGTTGATCTAGACCATATACGTTTTGTGCCCACAGTGACGTCACTCTAGAGATGCGCAGAACGGCGAAAAATCGTCATTTCCGTGGATCAACCTTATATTAGTTCTACCGTGGTGTGTTTGAGTCCGCAGGCGGGTCCGCAGAAGTGTCGATCGGTCAAATTTTTTTATCTCTGCAAATTTACTTTTCTATATGTGACGTTAATCCAGATAGGCGAATAATATAGAAGTAACGGTACGATATACCGTTCATTGTTACTGTACTGAACACCGTTTTACGGTACGAAGGGAACGGTATAAGGGAAAATATTTGTTTCGATTAGAATATTATATCCAATAATATCCATTATTTTTGATAATAACATCAATTCCGACATAATTTACAAACCTTCTAACTAAAACAAAAATTTCTCATTTCTGTACAACCGGACGCAGTTTGCACCTCAGTATGACTTCCTGAAAAGCGACACTTGTTTATTTCAAATAATTTTTAGTTCCAAATCCATTTTAAGATGAACGAAGATGGTAAAAAAACTGCAGAAACTTCTCATAGTTGTCAGCTGGATAATAATTCGAATTCTTTATCACAATCATCGTCAACTGGAGATGATGTCAGTGCTTTAATTGATTCGTTAACTTCCACAACATCTGACCCAGTTTTAGATGTCGATTCGATCAATTATTTGCTGCAGCAGACAAGCCAATCGATTCAGGAAAGAGAAAGAACTTCCAAAATACCCCTATCTAATTTCGCTCCCCTGACTGTTCACGAAACACATGCACATCTTCCATCAAGTGCACCTCGTAGACATCCAAGAAGTCCAGCTCATGCAACGGCTAAAACTGCAAGAAACACTGAAACTGCATTAAAAATGGATCCAAATTTACCCGTTCCAAATTCTGAAGGTTTGTGAATTAATAACCTTATTAAATTCTCTATGTATGCAAATAATGAAATTAAGTTTAATTCATAATTATTAAAGCTTAATTTCCTTGAAAAATACTATAAAAAGTAGCTTGAAAATAAAAGAATCAATATGATATTTAAAAGTTAGGAAATAATTATTTGCAAATCTGATTTTATGTACCTGTTCAGTTATAACATTTAGAATTTTTTTTTAGTCCTTATCATCCCTATTTCATACTCAGTACTCAGTAGTCAGTACCTATTTGAAGTCTTGGGCTCTTGGCTACATGGAAAATTGGGTAGAAAATACACATGAATTGGAATTGGAAAATAGGCCAAAACTATCTGAGAATTGAGAAGAAATTTCAGTAAATTTGACTAATTTTGCCCATGCCTATCAAACTTTCCAAACTTCTTCAGTGAAATTTAAGTTAATTGGCTTATTTTTGCATGTGATTTTTGAAAATCACCAGTTGAGAGATCATTTTTACCCTCAGTTTAAAAAAAATTCTACCAGTTATACCAAATTTAAATTGTAATCAGACAGAAATGCCCATGAATCTGGCCAATTTCACCTGTTCTTTTCTTATGGCCCTTTCCAAATTTATTCAGTTAAAAATAAAAAATTGCCTGTTTTGACTTGTGATTTTTGAAAATCACCCATGAAACAATTGTTTATATCTGCAATTATAAGAAAATTCTGCCTGATATTCCAAATTGGATTTGAAGAAATTGAGACAATCAGACAAACCTTTATTTATGTCACTGGATAATTAAATCCAAAATTATCAAAATAGGATTTGATGAAAGTTTTATAACATTGTTTACTTTTTTATGTGATATTTACCTTCTTTGTTTATTCCAGATTCTCTTAAAATTCAGAGGATATCAGACGAATTAAGTCAATACCGCTATGAAAATGCACTCCTGAAAACAGAGCTGGCCCATGAAGTTGAACTGAGGAGGCAGGAGGCTGAAGAGTTTGAAAGCAGACACAGAATTGATGTAAGTGTCAATCTTCACTCTACTAATTGGGATGAGGTATCAGTAATTCAGTATATCCATGGCGCTAGTATGGAGTATCAGTACATCCATGGAGCTAGTATATATAGACTAAAAAAATCATCTTTACTAAATTTTAAAAATAATTTTATTACCTATGTAAAAATTAGTTTTGTAAACAAATTTAAAAAATTTTGTGTAGTTTGGAGATGATTTTGATGTAATTTAAATGGTTGAATTTAGGCTCTGCTGATCCTAATATAAATTGAGCCAAAAATTCGGGTTGAATAATGTGAATAATGCCTTGTGAAGACTAGATTTTGTCTATTTTGAGTACTTTTGCTACTAATTATTTTTTTCCTTATTGAGCACTGATCAAAACACAGCACACACTGCATCACATGGTACATTTTCTTTCATTTAACTGTTGCTTACTTAGCAGGATAACCACAGTATAATTTTGGTATTAATTTCAATGCTAACAGCCTAACACTAATTTGGTTTGCAAGTAATTCCTTGATCAAATAATTTATTCTGCCTACGTTTAAAGGAATTTAAAATAATGAATTTTTTCTCAGATTCGGACAGTGGAACAAGAGAGAGATGAAGCTGTAGCTGAACTTCAGAAAATAAAAGCATCTACAACTGTCACTGAGAGCAAATTGTACCAGAACAATGTTCAGCTGAATCAGCAACTCCAGGCAAGAGTGTTCAATATTTAGTGTAAACTTTCTTTGTTGACATTGGTCAAGTTTGACCTCAATTGCAGCGAGTTTGGTATACGTATACCTATATAAAACTGTTTCTAATTGGCTTCTGTGTACTATAAACTCATGGCAGGGGGATGCAGAAATGCAAAAAGTTGTAATTTCTTATTTCCAAGACTAAGAAAAGAAATTATGACCAATTGTGAGACTATTTTGGGCATGAAGATTTTTGAATTAATGTATATTCAAGCACTGAGTTGTAGTAGTTAAATCCGTTGAACCAATTACAGTTATTACCTATGGTATGCTCTTTTGATCTTGATATCATGTGTAACTGAGCTAGTATCAAATAACAATGAAACTCTATCTTTTATCTAATTTAATGTTTTTGAGATACTGATCCTAAATAAAGCAATGTTGTTCCTTCTTTAATTTAAAAGATGTCAGAAATGCTCATATTTTAATGCTAGAGCATGATATCTAGTTGTGCTGTGAATGAAACTATGCACATATGATTAGTGACTTAAGAAGTTTGATAATGTTGGCTAAACGAAACACAGCAAGGGTGATGCAGCAGGTCATTTTTGGTAGAATTGCAAATTTAATGTAAATGGTAACTTGCTTGCAAAGGATACAGAATATTAACCTTATATTTAGGTGGACTTTTATCAACTATCCATTCATCTTATAAATAACTTTTACTAAAAAATATTTTGTATTTAAACTAAATATATTTTATTAACATGTTTTTCTTAACTTAGCTTCGCGTTTGTTTGTTTGTTTGTTGTTAGCCGAGTGTGAGCTGGAAAAACGACGTCGAGCTGAAGCTCATGCCACTCAGGAAATTTCTCATGCTACAGAGCTCGCTCAGAGCAAAGTGAGTGAAATTACTTCAACTATAAACTATTTGTAAGTATCCATTTTAAATAATTTGGTGGTTTTTCGTTCTGCACTACAATAAAATGGTAAAATATATAAATGAAAATACACGTATTTAAGATCTATACCATTTAACCAAAATTTTTTGTTACTGTAAATCTAAAGGTAATCAAATCATTATTTTATTCTCATACACTCTATTTTTCCTATATTTTCTTAATATATATAACATTTTACTGTTACAGGCAAACGCTGGAGCTGCTCAAGAAGAAGTAGAGAGGTTACAGCAGGAGCTGAATGACGCCAAGCTGGAGATTGACAAGCTCCGAGTCTCGCATCGCGATCAAATTTCTTTGCAGGTACACGTAGTGAAATAAATCTGCTTTTCTTCAGCAGCCAATCTAATTCTGCTGTATCCTGGTTAATGCTGTTTTATCACGTGTTGCAGTAATAGAAGCTGCAATTATCTGTGCTAGTTTTTATTATTTTGCTCCGCTAATGTAGAAAAATGTACAATTTGCTCTCTTCGTCAGTTGATGCATTATTTCAACAATGAACTGGTACATTTTGAAAAGAGGGGATATTATTTTACTCCCTCGGAGTTGACATTAGTTCACTAAGCACAACTTAAATCTCTGACATAATTTCGTCCTTATGTGAATTTAGTCATGAATCTATTTTATTGCAGACAATCATTTACGAGTATTTTGCATGTGTAAAAGTATTTTGCACGTGTTACGGGTATTTTGCATGTGTTTTGCTAAAGCCAAATAGTGACAAATTAAGTTTTCATTATTACTCTGTCTTGTTTAGTGTTTTCTCAATTAAAAATATATTTATACAAATTCATAAGCAACCAACGTATATTTCAATTCACATTTTGAATTGATTATAAATTTAGAAGGGTTGATGCAATTTCAAATGATTCAGAAAGCTCTTTTATCTTAATAGTTTTTGCATTGACTGGGGAATTGTAGAATTTAAAAGAAATTTATTCCAAAAATATTGGATGGGCTTGAGCTCCTAAGCAATTGACACTAGGATCTTTTATTTTGACTACCGTACAATCGGAAAGAGCGAAATCAAGAGTAGGAGCAGAAATAAAACAGGAGAATACATAAGCTTTAACCATATTGCAGAGGCAAGTTGAGAACGAGCAGATGCAGTGCAGGCAGAAGGTGCAAGCAGCACAGGAGGAGGTCTTGCAGCTGCAGGATGAACTGCATCGTCAGACTCAGCTGCATCGCTCCAGACTGGATGGTGGTTTTGATACTTTCTTTTACTTCTTGACTTATGAAATTATTTACCTGAAATAGTGAGGGCCAGCTCGTGATCTCGATTGATGTCTTTTGAAGACTTCAAATATTTTATATGTTGGTTTTGTTACAAATTAATACTCTCAAAAATTCACATGTTGTACCATAATCACCTTTAAATGACATTAAATGAGGTTAAATGTTTTAATAATTGACAGCCATTAAAACTTATGAAGGTAATCTTTGTTTTCTTAGTGACACAAGACTAAAGGTATGACTATAGCCTATAGGATGTTAATGTTGCAGAATAAGTTCTTCATTTTGCGACTAGCATTGTTGGAGAAAATTTGGTGTAAAGAAAGCTTACAAAATGTAAATCTCCAATTATTTTTAACTGAGCTCCCGGTTACATGCTAAAATTGTGATCTGAACAGCAAAATATTCTGTGGAAGGATGATGGTGACTAAACATAATCGCAATACAAGAAAATAAAAAAATAGAAGTCATTCATCATCATGCTTACTGAAAAGCGTGTTGGCAGACGGGCTAGACGAGAAAGCTGCCGAGAGTGAACGATACACTTGCTACGTGAAAGGGCATATTGTATGGTATACATGAACTACCTTTGTAAAGTCGGCACCGGTAAACCGTCCGGCTCATTGTGGGCCTGAAAGGTTATGGTTTATTGATATATCAATGAAGAGACATTGTAACTGAAAAATTTGGAAAAATTCGACAACAAGTGTGAATAACAGCGAGAATTGCTTCAGTGTAAAAATTTGAAAATCAAGACAGTGCAGATGTCTAACAACGCCTGGTTTACTGATTAGGAAATTATCATTGATTTTTATTATTATTTTATTCAATATAACAACAGTTTTATTCAGACCTGTGAATTCTGTAAGAAATTTTTCTTGCGCTGACAAATGCTTTCCTCTTGCAGAAGTTCATGAGCAGCTGGCGCTGGCAGAGGAGCGCTTGCTGACATCGCAGCAGAATGTCAGCACCCGGGAAACTGATCTGCTGAGTCAGCTCAATGCCGTCAGGGACGAGAAAGAAGAAGCTGATCGTCAAATTATAAACCTTAAAGAGCAGCTCATTAACATGCCACAGGTGCAATGAACGTTTCATGTTGTGAAGCATCAGTAATTAATAACATTTTGATAACCTGTAAAATTAGTAAAATTAGAAACCTTGAAAAGCTCATTAACATGCAGGTGCAATGAACGTTTTTATGTTGTGGAACATAAGTAAATAATAACCTTTTGATTACGTGTAAAATTAGAAACCTCGAAGAGCTTAATAACGTACAGGTGCAATGAACGTTTGACATTATGAAGATTCAATAATTAAGTATGAATTTTGATAACATGTAAAATAAGAAACCTGGAAGAAGAGCTGAAGAACGTGCAACTGATGCAACGAAAGTTTGATATTGTGAAGAATTGATAATGAAGTCTGAATAATGACGAGAAATGCAGAGGCTATAGGTTCCTTTCTTCAAGTTAAGCACTTTTTTTCAAGCTAAGGAACTTTCATGTAGCACAGGTTGATATGAGAAATTTATTTATTATGCTATGAGATGTAATTGACCTCTTCTCGTTGTCGAGAAATTATGCTCTGCAACGCTCTCTGATTACTTCTATATCTAACATTGATGCTTATAAAACATTTGAGTTGCCACTAAGATGATCTAATGGATTAGTTAGAAGTTATACAGTCAATGGTAATCTAATCCGGTACGGTAATTTTTGTGGCAATTCTAATTTTAAGGTAATTCTGGTTCTGATTTGGCGAACGCAAGATTTTGTTTATAAAATTGTCAAAGTGAAGCTAGTATTGAGAATAAAAACATTGTTTTTCAGGGCAGTGCGAGTAACACTGGGGGAGCCACCAGCCTCGCTACAGCCCCTCCGACGTTGTTAACGCGTCAGGTGGAACAACTTACTGACCACCTACACCGCCTACAGACCGAACACATCACGCTGCAGGTTCATATGAATACCATGCTCTATAGTGGCATATTTTGTATTATGCATTTTCGCGGTTATATATAAACAGTGATTCAGTTGGCAAACGCATTAGGATGCAGAGTCACGCTGTACCACCTGTACCGACTGCAAACCGAGCACATCACACTTCAGGTTTATATGCATGAATACTCTGCGCTCTTACTGGCATATTTTTATTATGCATTTCACGTTTATAAATAAACAGTGATTCAGTTATCAAACGTATTAGGATAACAAGTCAGGCTGCACCACCTGAAGACCGAACACATCATGCTGCGGGTTTATATGTATACCACGCTCTATAGTGGATTTTCTTATTATGCATTTTCGCATTTATAAATAAACAATGATTCAGTTGGCAAACGCATTAGGATGCCGAGTCATGCTGTACCACCTGCACCACCTGAACACTGAACATATCACGCTGCAGGTTTATGTGCATGAATACCACGCTGTATAGCGGGATATTTTTTGTATTGAATGCGCTGAATTCTACACTGCATGTTCTTTTGTGAGAAATAACTACTATTCTAAATAACTTCAACCTATTTTCGAATAGAAGAAACTAAGAGTAGGTACTTTTCCAAGGAACAATAAAGTATATTATACGATAAATTATATTACTTGTTTGTTGAATTTTTTGTGGCTTGGATGAAGCTAAGAGAATTTCTCTAGGTAGAAATGAAATATATTGTTTGATGTATAAAACTTGTTCAAGCAGGAATAAACTTTGAGTCATTTGCACCGTTTATATGCAGACCTCCTGCACACTGCACAGCCTCACTTGCTTTGCCTGATTTTGCACTTCTTTGAAATCTCCTACTTCTCTGCACAGTAAGTATTGGATATATAATATATATGTTTTTTTTTTCATTCTTGTGAATGAACTTTCTGAGAACGCCCATCGACTGTCACTAACTAGCGAAATTCTTGCACCTCGCTGATGCACTATAAAATAGAACCGCCTCTTTCATTAATATTTCCTTTCTATTTGATAGTTATATTGATATTTTGTTCTAACTAATTTCTTCTAACCTTCTGTTTTTATCATGCATTATTCAAACTAATGTTAACTGCAATGATAAAAATGTCAGCTGGCGGAGAGAGAGCACGCTGACACAGTAGCTGAGCTGAAGTCAGCACAAGATCAGCTGATGTCCCTGAAGAGGCAGCTGGCTCAGCTGAAGAGTTCTGGAGCTGAGCAGGCAACGACCATCACGCAGCTCAGAGCTGAACTTCTTTCCTGTCAGAACCAGTGAGTTTCATCCTTTTTAGCGCATTTTCTCATTTATGGAAAAAATTGCTCTATTGTGCTCGCCATGTTCGTCTGTCCGTCCGTGACTTCATGTTTCCGTCGACGAGAAAATGCGCTCTCTGTCACTCACTGCAGTGAGTACTGAGTTATATTTTTTTATATTATATAGACTATAGAGATACGCTGTTATTTTAATTTACATGTATTAAGTCATACCATTCTCCTAAAATTTAGTCAAGAGCAAATGACAAATTTTGAGTTGATAATTTCATAAAATATATTCATATGGTCTCTCATTATAAATCGTGTCTTTAATTTTTGATGATTTCAATAATTAAGTTTGACCGAAACGTTTGAACGAAAGAAAATCTTAATAATAGGAATATTTATGCCGTATGTTTCTTTGTCTGTTGGAGTGATGTGGAGTGAATTTAAAATGTGAACTAAAACTTTGTAATATCGTTAATTATTTCTATTTTCGAGGCATTCCGATAGTATTCGTTATTAGATTTTCACTGGTTCGATAAAATCTTCAACACATTTGAATTGATTATTTCTGATCACTCAATTTCACTATTTCACTAGTATATCCCATTAAGTATTGTTTTGAACAGAATAGAGAAAATGAATACCAAGAAAGATGAAAGTTAAACACCAGTAACCTATAAAAATTTACCTCGTACACATATCAAAATAAGCTACGAATGACAATAACAATCATAATGTTTTTGCAAACTGTATTTGCATGATTTCGTATTTGCTGCATGGAGGTCCTTAATTAATTTAATTGATCCCTAATAATTATATAGAAATAAATGTAAGCGCTGTAAAACACTTGATAAGTTTTAAACAAAGACATATAGGTAAAAAAACGTATTTATTTTTTGCAAAGGCTCTGAATTATTGTCGTTATCTGTTCCTGTTTCTAACGACCGGTCTTGATTTTCTCTCTAATGTCCGCCTGTCTCATTTTTTTTGCTGAATAGAAAATGAATTACTGAATAATTTCCATTTATATAGAGCCTCTCAGGACCGCAGTGCTCACGAGGCAACAGAGGAGAGTCTCTCGAGACAGCTGCGCCATTTACGAGTCGAGGCTGAGACGCGTATGTCTCGCTTCAACGAAGAGACAGCTAATTTCAGAAGCCGCATCCAGTGTCTCGAAGGCCGCCTCAAGGAGCGAGACAGAAGATATCACACCGAGACAAAAGCTCTCCAATGCGTAAGAAATCCTGTTCGAACAAATGCGGATTTTGTGACGTGAACTAAATTAGCTGAATGATGAGTACAGTAGAAATTGAATATATCGAGAACGAAAGAAGTGTTGAATATGCTATCCAATATGTGCATGTTTTCATCTAAAATAAATTAAAATTTTTACTGATGCAGGGCGGCTGCTCTCGCTTGTCTACCCAAGGGCACATTTTACATTTGAAATGAAAATTTCACATCAGACTGTATTTTCACTGCTCATTCATAACCTATGAATATCAATCCCACACTATGTAAATTAGTGGATTCATAATTCAGATTTCTGGCTTCGTATTCTTGGCTAAGTTTTATAAGAACGATTACCAGGTCTTTCAATCGTTTGAATAATTAAAGCCCATGAGCCTGATTTATTCGATTCTATACATTTCCTTGTTGATTGCCGAATAACAAATTGCAAAGTGAATGATTCATTTTCACTTATCCTAACGGTTGTTAACATTTCCTTCATCCCCACGAGCGAATTGATTATCTTCTCATTATAAATTTGTCATGTTTTACCCGGTATTTCTCCTTTTATCGCAGAATTCCCGTGCTTTCCCGAAGTAAATTCAAATCATAACTCGTACTCAGTATGTTTCTTTCGTTCACAGAAGTCCCGGAAGTATGGATCGTTAATCCACAAGCTACGTCACCGTCTGCAGGCAAGTCAGCTGCAGCAGGAGCAGCTGCAGGCGCGGCAGGAGGCGCTACAGCTGAACTGGGTTGACCCTGAGCAGTTCACGCAGCTGCGGCAGGAGCTTGCGCTGCTGCTCAGAAAGCACTCAGAGTTCAGAGCTTACATCAGGGGCGTGCAGGGCGGCCGGGGCTCCGACGAGGTTCGGTTACTAGTATGTCAACATGATTATCATAATGTTTATGTTACGTAGCTATGATGATGTCATTGTCCACATATTACGGTATGTATCGTTATCGCAGTGTTGATGTTATGTTATTGTCTACATAAGCACCGTAGCGCTGCTCATTTGCATATTAAGAAAATTTATTTGATCCCACGGATATCGAATAAATGTTTGTACATCTGGGAAAATATAAGTTCTGATTAGGATGGTGGCGGTGACTTTAAGACAAGTTACGAGGTCAGTTACAACGACCAAGTCCTCATTGCGGGTCTGTTTCTTTTTGCGTGTTAAAAGTACGAATTCATTATATCATGTGCAACGCTTTTTGATTACATTATCTTACGTATCGCGGTGCTGATGGACATGAACTGGCTTCTCTATAGAAAAAATATACTTTTTTCCACAATTTTGTCCACATGGAAACCTATCTCTTTGATTAACGAACCGTAACAGTTCACAGTCAACCTATCACTAACAGCTCTGTTGATCGTAGCAAGTCGTGTCACGTTTGCATTCTCGTTTCAATATCTTGACTATATTTGATGTTGATTGGGGTAGGAATGATTGTCATGCCGTGACTATCATGTTACGTTTGCATTCTCTTTCAAAATCTTGACTATATTTTATGTTGATCGTAGCCAGGGTTGGCGATTTTTTTGATTTAAAAAAAAATCAAAAAAATCAAAAATCAATGATTTTTTTTTATTTTTTCATGATTTTCTTGATTTATTTGATTTTTTTGATTTTTTCAACTTTTTTTGTCTTTTTGAAGTGTTATTTTTTATGTTGCAATTAGCCTATTAACATTAACAGTATATGGATCATAATGGATGGCTAAAAAGGGCACTTATTGCCTTCAATAATGGCCAACAGGCCAAGGTGGTGTTTACCACTTAGGGATTTTTGGGATTTGGGTAAACAATTATTGGTACTATGTCTATTCATTAACTTTGTAAAGTTTGTATGGAGCAAGGTAATAAGCTAAATATTGACCATTTAACTGGCTTCAATATACAAAAACACTTCAGGAAAGCAGATCTTCCAAACATTGAAGAGTCGCATAACAGTATCAGATAGGTAGCTGATAGCACTGTGCACAGCACTATCAATAGATCTACTAGTTTTATGTCCTAAAAATCTACCAGACTCTACCCTCTATGCACACCGACTAGTAGTGACTGAGTGACTGACTGCACTGTTCCCATTTAATTCAGACCAATAAACCAATACTAAACATAAACTGAACGATAACTAAACAAACCTC